>NW_015388524.1:0-38427 GCF_001527695.2 Protobothrops mucrosquamatus
GGAAAGGAAAGGAAAGGAAAGGAAAGGAAAGGAAAGGAGAAAGGGGAAAGGCTGCAGAAGACTTTGGATTATGCTTCCAAAAGCTACTTTGAAATATGTTGAGATGCTATCACCAGCAAACCTTTCCCATGATCTGGAAATTCTGATATAAGCTCAGACATAATGACAATTGTTATTTAACTGGATGAAGAAATTAACGTTTCTGGGGAAACAGCAAGCAGGAACAAAGAAAGATGAGAGACAGAAATGTATATGTAGATACTTGACCATTGTTATCCCTGAACTGTTTTTTTCTCCTTCCCACCAAATGTTGCCACAAACATTTCACCTGTAACCTTAACTATACTGAATTTTCTTCCTTTATTTATGCAGAGTGCAGGAATGCCTTGAAACACCTCACGATAGGACTGTGAAAGAAAACCTCAAGTTATTAGAACTGTAATTATCATATAAGGACAGCCATATAAGTAAACTTCTCTGCCTGGCAGAGGAGAAGAAGAGAAACCTTGTTTTGCAGAGATAGGGATGAATTCTGCACAGCATCTCAAAGTAAGGCACAAATCAGCGAGTGAAGGATTTACAGCAATACTGCAAACCTGAAATAAGAACAAATTTCCTAGTGGTGAGAGCTATTAAGCCATGGAACAGCCTACCTGCTAAAGTTGTGGGTGACCCAACACTAGATCTTTTCAAGCAAAGGTTGCATAGACATTTGGTTCTTGTCCTTAGCAGAAGTGAAGTGAATTGAAGTAAAAATAAAGTTGTCCTCAACTCAAATTTGATACTCTGGCCTTGCAAAGACACATCGTCAAATCAGCCTTGACCACAATATACATTCTATTGCCGATAAAAGCGAATATTGGCATCTCAGGGTTGACATGCTGCTCTCTTGAGCTTCGTTGTTTTTTTCCAGACATTTCATTACCAAACTAGGTGCTAATAACAGTTTGCCCTGTCAGCGTTGGTGAGACAAAGCAGACCCATTTTTATTTATTCTAATAGCTTAGGCGGCTCCACCTGACTTTGATGACATTTTGTTAGACGGGACAATGAATCCCTAATTTTTTTATTAAAAGAAAGCCATGGCCTTTTTCTCCATTTAGTTTCCTTTAAAATGTCACCAATGGTATTTAAAAACTATTATTAATAATTCCTGCTTTGCCATGTGAAGATTTGTCAATGTAAGGTTAGATTTATTTCATAATATATTAGCAAGCATTAACATCCTGGGAACCTTATTCTCACCTAACTAAGGCATCATAATGTCAGTTAACAAAGGACAAAAGACCTTTTAGCCAGCTGCCTATTTATATACCCATTTAGCTTAATACCCCCCAGACTTATTATTGATTGTTTTATGCATCAATCTGCATAGTGATGGCACATGCTAGACCACTTTTTTTTCCTTGGGGGGGGGGAGTCAAAAGAATGACCTTGGAAAGGATTTAATAGGGGTTTCAGATGATTAAAAAAAACACCACAAACCATTTTCTGCCAATGATGGGTATTCATGGTTATTGCTAAAATAGAAGGTTTGGTTAAAACTAGTCCAGTTGAAAGAGAATAGCCTTTGTCCCCAATGCAGATATTTGAGCAGACTGAAGGAATCTGTTTTTAAATGCCATTGCACAAGGAAAGGACGATGAATTCTTTGTCTTGACCCATTTTACTTATTAGATTTGTTTCTGTTCATTGCTCTTTGACCTTTAGGGGACAGAAAAACACCAAAACAAAGCAAGGATTACAATAAAAATGGTGCGGTGATGAAGTTCAATACGAGAACAGATATCTAGACCTTCAAATTTCAACCATGAGACGCTTGAGACACTTTAACGTCAATACTTCCTTTTTCTATATAAACACCATCTCACTCTTTGTATCCGAAGTGTGACATTTAGCCAACATTGGTTGACCTCACAAAGTCTAAGGGTTTGTTTGATTGATTGACTGATTGCTGCTTATAGAGTTCAGAAGGACTCTAAGTGGCTGACAGTCTACTCCTTCAGTAAGAGAAGAGCAGGCAGAGCTGGTGGGCAGAGGTAAGTGTGTCAGCAGCTTAGAATCGTTATGTTGCCACAAACAGTCCAAATCCAACTTCTCTTGAATTCTAATAACTCTTATCTTGTGCAAATTTAGTGGGCTTGAGCAACAAACCCTTTTTTAAAAAAAACTACAACTTAACGTACAGTATGGTCTTGATCCTTTGTGCTGGATGCTTCAGACATAAAGGTTAAAATAACAAATCAATACCACAAAAGAAGCTAATAATACCAAAGAAAACTACACCGAATATTATGGCCCCCGAGGAACGCTAAATCTCCAGCCACATTCCAGAGTGAAGTTCTCAACTCATATAGGATCCTTTCCCAGGGCTTTTTTTTTTTAAACAGCTTTTCTAAAACTCAAACACGTAGGGGCTAAATTGATTACTGATTCAGTTAGCACATTGATGGGAAAATACGGGAGACTCAAAGGATTGTCAACGGGGAAAAAAGGGAGGAAAAAAGCAATACAAACATTAGAGAAGTCCTGGAAATCCAGGCACGTAGAGATAAGCAACATCTATATAGCATTCAAAAGAATCAAAGAGGGAACAAAAAGGCCAAAACACCTCCTCGCCAGCAATCCACACCCAGATGAGCAGAGAGTAACACCAAGATTAACACTAGGCCAACAATCAAGAAGAAAACAATACCCTAATCAACTCAGACAAGCAAGCTAACAGTACACAATAGCCTAATCAAGGCACCAAGAATGCTCCCACCAACACTGTCAGTGCACGCCACTAGTGTATAAATGAGGGTAAACCCCTTACTAGCATGAATGACGTTACCTAGTTTGGGTAATGAAAAGCTTGCAAGAAAACAACCAAGTTCAGAAAGCACCAAGAAACCCTCATTTCAACCCTGAGCTATAAATATTTTCTTCTTTAGGCAATACAACGTATAGTATGGTCAAGACTGATTTAACAATGTGTCTTTGTAAGGCTGGCGTGCCAAACTTGAGTTCAGGACACATTTACTATCTATCTATCTGTCTGTCTGTCTGTCTGTCTGTCTATCTATCTCTATCTCTATCTCTATCTCTATCTCTATCTCTATCTCTATCTCTATCTCTATCTCTATCTCTATCTCTATCTCTATCTCTATTTATCTCTATCTATCTATCTATCTATCTATCTATCTATCTATCTATCTATCTATCATCTATCTATCTATCATCTATCTATCAATCATCTATCTATCTATCTATCTATCTATCTATCTATCTATCTATCTATCTATCTATCTATCTATCTATCTATCTATCTATCTATCTATCTATCTATCTCTGTCTCTGTCTCTGTCTCTGTCTCTATATCTATCTATCTATCTATCTATCTATCTATCTATCTATCTATCTATCTATCTATCTATCTATCTATCTATCTATCTATCTATCTATATCTACATCTACATCTACATCTACTTTCTGTCTCTGTCTGTCTGTCTGTCTGTCTGTCTGTCTGTCTGTCTGTCTGTCTATTGGACACCCCTTTACAGTGGACAGACCTGGATTGCAATCTGCTGAAGGCTCAAGAGAAATCATCATGAGCAGTTAAATGAATTGATGATCACCTTATTTACGGTAAGAGCAACTGCAGTGTTTATCTCAGTGGGCCAAAGCCACTGGGTTCATTTTCTTCTCATAGGATAAAATGTAAAACTCAAAGTATCAACTTCAATTCTGCTTGCTTTTAGCTCAAGGAAGTCATTAACAAATAGTGACATCTTAATTGGAGTGATTAAAAAGGAACGCATTATTTCATTAGCAGAGGAGGTATTTTTTCTTTAAAAGAAATAAAAATAAAGAAAGAAAGAAACCTCAATCTTTCCAAACGTTCCTTTTAATTACACTGCAGAGTACAGAAAATAATCCAATAATCAGGAACAAAGAAAAATAATAACAAAAATGCTACATATCATTTCAAACAGTAAAATTTAATGCCGCTCTGACTGAATTCGTTTACAGCTGAGCTGACTCAAAGAAAGTCTTTGAACTTAACCCCCTCTAAGGTTTTTCTTCTTCTTCCTAACAACTCCACATCCTATTTTTGACCGAGTACAAAATCAAAGCTTTTCGGGGGGAAAAAAATCACTTTTCTTGCCTCAGGTTTAGGACACCAAACAGCATGAATCACAGATTGATGCATAAACAGACTGAATTAGAATGCAAATGAGCACAGCTGAGCTGCTCTCAACAGGTGGCAGAAGCTGGTCGACTAGCTTAGAAGCTAAGCAGGGTCAAGGCTGGCTAGTAGTCGGGTGGGAGACCTGCCGAAAATAACCCTGGCTGACACACGATAGAGAAATTTCAACCACGTTGCAGGAAATAGTGATGACAAATCACTTCTTTAATTTTGCAAGATAACAGCATGAATATGTCCACTTAGTTGAGCTTGACTTGATGGTAGCCTTTACTATTTATAGTATAATTGAAATTGAATATCTAAAATTACTTCTAGGAGATGGAAGGGTGGTAAGTTGTTGAAATATCTTAAAGAAAGTTCTTCAGTTCTGACTGAAGGGTGGAGAAGGGAAGGATTTATATCTGACCAGATGACTGCAAGGAATATAAATCCTTCCCTTCTCCACCACTCCATCAAGAAGCATTGAAGAAGCTTCTTAGATGACAAGTGAAACATCTTCAAGGAAAAACCAAGGAAGTCCAGTTGCCTTTTGAAAAAGCACCTTTGGGACAACCATGACCTGGATGACTGAGAAGCTCCATAGACCGTGTACAAAATGGCAGAAGAGATATCCAGGGATATGGATTCTATACAATTATAAAAGGAATTTCTAGGAAAAGTTTCTTACTAGCTCAGAACCTATTAAGGCAAGGGTCTTCAAACTTGGCCCTTTTATGACTTGTGGACTTCAACTCCCAGAATTCTTCAGGGGAAGATTAATACTGGAATAAGTTGACAGAAGTCCATCTAGGACCAAACGTGTTTTTACATTTTGAACACTACACTGAATCGCTAAAGTGGCTTAGTTTGAAATGCCTGATCACGGCTGTTCATTCTGTAGCTTGTGATGGTCTGTCCAGAGCTATTAGTCTTGAAGATTCACTGTTACTCCTGGATAGGAGGTAGCATAACTCTCAACCTAGTTACAAGGGAATAATAACGAAAAAAAGGAAATGTTGCACACCAGAAACATCTAGTTAGTGGGACATAATGACAAGCTTCTGGAGCAGCAGGGGACTTAGTCTACAATGGTATGGCTATTCTTACAGCCTTAAAGAACTGTAACTTCTATCAAAGTCTATTAGTTTTGAAGACTTCAAATATCAGTTGCAATCACAGGGAAAGCTCAGTGGGAGTGGAACAGGTTCCCATATCTTAATTGCAAGTTTCCCAGTGGGTAGCCACTGAGAAATAAATTGCTGGGTAGTCTGGTCTTGATCCAAATGGGCTATTCTTTGTCTTTATTACAACTAAAATGTGTTTTATAGGGGGCTACCAAAAAGTTGGAAAGGAAGGGACTTATCAGTGGTAACATTTTGCGAACAACCTATTCCATTCTTTTTTATGGCACCTCCATATGAAATTTGTGAAAACCCTGGGTATATTTAATATGATGAATGGTTAGTTCACTCTAGGCTGGTTTTCATCTGCTCCATTTTCTTCCAAATAAACAATCAGAACAGAACAGAATAACAGAGTTGGAAAGGACTTGGAGGTCTTCTAGTCCAACTCCCTCTCAAGCAGGACACTCTATACCATTTCAGACAAGTGGCTGTCCAGTCTCTTGTTAAAAGCCTCCAGTGATGGAGCACCCACAACCTCTGAAGGCCAGCCATTCCACTGGTTAATTGTTCTCATTCTAAGGAAATGTCTCCTTTCCAACAATGGATGGAAACTAATCAAGGAGAGAAGCAACCTAGAACTAAGGAGAAATTTCCTAACGGTGAAAACAATCCTTGCCTTCAGAAGTTTCTTTAGTGAAACTTAATCTGTGAAACACATTAATTGGCGAAAATGTATCAGCTCTCACCATCACTCATGTGATCACCACTTTTCTCAGCAAAAAATAATAATAATAACCATAAAAGTACCAGCTGATAACCATTCTCTAAATCAGGAGTCTCACAAACTTGACAACTTTTAAGTCTTGTGGACTTCAACTCCCAAAATTCCTCAGCCAGCCATTCTGGGAGTCGAGGTCCGCAAGTCTTAAAAGCTGCCAAGTTTGGAGACCCCTGCTCTAAATGAGTCCTAGTTGTCATAAATATTTCCAGACTTTCCAGCAATTTCCTGTGAGATGAACGGATTGAGGAAGCTTATTGGAATCAAAGATGTACCTACTTGTTCCTCTAAAAATGAGGCCACAGCACACTGGAGAGAGACAGAGGAAAAAATATGGTTCTCGGTGGCGGATAAACAAACATTATCCACAGTCTTGCTAAAGTGGAAATAAACTGGAATCCATTATTAATTGATTAGTCACATGAGCCCAACTCTTGTAAAGATCAAAAATGAATTTCTGATAACATACACAAAATTTATCCTTCTACTTCCTGATTAATAATTTATTCCCAATCTGTTCTACATGAAGGTGAACAGCTGTGAATTTATTATTTTTTCCCCTACTGAGCTGCCTTAAACTTTATGCATGTGTTTCCAAACAATAATTTCATTATGCCTGTGGTTTATAAGGGACAAATTTATTAAGGTCCCTACTTAACCGCTGCTCACCCCAGTCAGATGAAACAAATTTTTGTGCTTCTGATCCATCAGGTTATAATTATTGTGTTCTTTGGAAAATGACTTCTGCCATTAGTATTGTGTCATTTACTCAGTGTATCACTTTTTTAAAATAATAATAATAATGGACACTTAAGGAAGGGAAATTACAAGCATGAAGCTAATGGTATGGTCTTTTATGAACCAGGAGTAATTTATCTGAAAATATTTGGGTTTTTTTCCACTGACAATTTGCTTTGCACAATGAGATGATTAATTAATGCAGTATGGTAGACTTGTGAAAAATAAGTTAGGTCCTGGAGTTTTCCAACCCAGAAATGTTGAAAATGAATCTAGCACAGAGTTGTCCAACCTTGATAACTTCTGGACTTCAACTCCCAGAATTCCCCAGCCAGCATGGCTGGCATGAATCATGAATGGAAACTAATCAAGGAGAGAACCAACCTAGAACTAAAGAGTAATTTCTTGAGAGTGAGAACAATTAATCAGTGGAATAGCTTGAATTGAATAGAAGTTGTGGGTGCTCCATCACTGCCCTTTGTACAGAATGGTATAGGGTCTCCTGCTTGTGCAAGGGGTTGGACTAGAAGACCTCCAAGATCCCTTCCAACTCTGTTGTTCTGTATTCTGTAAGTCCACAGAAGTTGCCAAGGTTCAGTACCCCTGGTCTAGCATTCATCTGGTAGCTCCCATGTAGGCCTGTCCCGCTTCAGCTCTTCTGAACTCATGAAAGTAAAGTAAATTTCTGTTCTGTGTGAAGAAACAAGAAAACATGGACATGAACCACCCATTCCATAAGCCCCCCAAAAGGCTAAGTAGATCTCCCTCTTATAAGACTGCAAGGCAACCCATGTGCATTACAGCCCAGAATTTACCTGGCCTGCTCTTTCAATTCTTTCCTCATCTCCCTCCTGGAAATATATAAAAGACCATCAACCTTTCAAGTCCTCCTCTGTTTATATTACCGTATCTCTCCCAAGCATTATTCAATTAGTGTCTTCTGTACAGAATCCTTTGCTAGCAAGCAAGGAGAGACAGGAGTTATTCTCTCCGTGCTAAGCACCCTACGTCCTCTATTCCCAAGGGCTAGTTCACAGGGGATGCTTAAGATTGTGGCATCCATAAAGCTATAGGCATTTTATTTTTCATGACAGCATACCTGACTAATTCACATATTTGACTTGGCAGCAACATGCTGTCTTGCCAGACAGGAACCATGCTTCCTGAAATGCCCTAGGGATGCTCATTTTCTGCTTCAGTGGAAATCTTTGTGCATAACTGCAGATAGGCGAAACGGAGATGTCTGCAAAAGCAGCATTAACGCATACTGTAACAAACATTAAACCAAGAGTCATCACACAAAAGTGCCTAAGCACATTTTTATTGTTAAAAAATGAACTTGGTGGTAAGACGAATGAATGATTGCTCTGATAAATGATACCAGAGGAGCTTGTCAGAAGGAAGGCAGAATCCAGAACAAAATTAAAACCACTGGAATCATATGGAGATATTTGACGAGTTCAGTCTTGGCCCTAAAACTGCAAACTATTAACAAGGGGATCCAAACTTAGCCACCCAAAAGATCTTGTTTCTTCACACAGAACCTTCTTGGCTACTTAAAAATCACAATATCATTAGGCCTTTTAAAGAGGGAAGGAAGGAAGGAAGGAAGGAAGGAAGGAAGGAAGGAAGGAAGGAAGGAAGGAAGGAAGGAAGGAAGGAAGGAAGGAAGGAAGGAAGGAAGGAAGGAAGGCAGGCAGGCAGGCAGGTAGGCAGGCAGGCAGGCATCTTTGTTTCAAATCTTATTTCAAATCTTGTTTCAAATCTTGTTTCAAATATTCAGAAATTCTGAAATTTCTTTGCCCAGTCTCGTCAAACAGGGAATATGGTTTCTTCTGCAACATACTTATTCATGAAATGATTTCCTGGCATATTTTTTATCAGACTCCAGAATGAAAGGGGGGGGGGGGAAGCAAACATCTTTTATCAGTTGGATCCAGTTATTAGTTAAGAAACACATTTAAGTTGGGGTGAGATTTGTTCAGTTTTTACTCCAGAGTTTGCCCTAAAGATTCAAGATGCCTAGAGGATCAGATATTCTTGATGCTATAATCTAAACTGTGTCCTTCAGTGAATCCTAGCCCTGAATTGCTTAATACAGGGGTCTTCAAACTTGGCCCTTTTATGACTTGTGGACTTCAACTCCCAGAATTCCTCAGCGAGGCACGCTGGCTGAGGGATTCTGGGAGTTGAAGTCCACAAGTCGTAAAAGGGCCAAGTTTGAAAACCCCTGGCTTAATATGTTCAATTTTTTGTACATGGTTCTGGCAATTGTAGAGGAAACTCAATTCATTCACAACTCAGAAAGGAACATTTCTCGAGTCAAAACCTAATGCCCTCTCTTTCTCTTTCTGTTTCCCTCTCTCCCTCTCTCTCCCTCCATATGTGTCTCATTTCAATTTAAAATAAAAAAATAGAAAGAAAAGATGTAGAGAGTTCCAAAGTTGGCTACGAAAGGAAAATGCAGCTGGGATGCACTTAATGAGCAAAATTACCCAATGCCAAATTAGAGCCTAGTCCACTTTTTGTTGTGGTTAATGTGAACATGATTTTAAGTGGAAGCCTTAATGCTTCGAGCTGAATACTGTATGCATAAATACAATCAAGCCTAATTATTTATGGATTCAGCTAAGATGTGCGAACACCTCAATGGTAATCCAGTCTTTCTATCCTTGGAGGCTGTTCTCTGAATGAGAATTCAATAAAGGGAAGCAATACAAACCAATCCCCCCCCCCCAATGTTGCATAGAGTCAAGATTGCCAGATTGTACAGGGCAAATTTAAATGAGAAAGTATTGGAAAGGAAAGTTGTTGTTGAGAGTCGTCTTGTCTTAATGGGAGACAAGAAACGTTAAAAAAAAATGACATTTGTTTAGTCTGAATTTTTATACTACATAATGCCTGCTTTCCAGAGTATGTGCAGAGCAGAACTTGCATAATCACCAAAATCACCCTTTTTAGAAAAGGTGAGGCCTTTTGTAATACAGTAAATAATAGGTTAGAGGGGGAAAAAACCTATGGAGAAAGAATAATATATAGCTGATATCCTTGTCATGTTTGAAGTATAAAAGAGAAATGTTATGATTAGATCTTAGGAGGCAATGCTTTTCAAATAAACCATGTATGTAAAGAAACTGGTCGCCGGAGATACTTAATAGCTTTGTTAATTCAGTTTGTTTATTACAAGTTCTCAGCTGTGCTGAATATTAATAGTGTTTTCTGCAAGAGACTATAATGAACCTAATCCTCAGATGCGTAGCAAATAATTAATAAGCCACAATGTGGAGAAATGTGTTCACTGCAGCACTGTCTGCACAATTATCTGTTTCCACATAAAGAGCATTAAATGTAAGAGAAAGATAGACTTCAAAGTAAAAGCACCCACATCGTTTTCTTTTGTCTGTATTGTCTACTATGGTCAATAATTATGTCCTTCTATTCATTAGATCACAATCTTCTTATTGTATGATTGACGGCATCTGTTCTTCGGATTAGCATTGAGCTAGGATAGGGGAGATCCAGATTTCAAAACACCTTCAACTAAGAAATTCACTGAGGGCTCACCCCAAAGGGCTCTGTTTGCTGAAATGGTCATCTTTCTGAAGCTCCGTCCTTGCAACAGAATCTATGGGGATAAGCTAAAAGCAGATCAGCAAGATCTTGGCAGGGAAATTGAGTTTTGCCCTGGAAAGCACAATGGAATCTCCTATGTGAACATTTCGATTCACACGGAGGAGAGCCAGAGTAAATTGAGAACTTGGGTGGCTCTAAGTGTCCTGCTGTAGATCATCCCTTCCGTTAGACCTGTACATCCATGGCCCTTTCTTCTTTGGCTGAGGGCATTGTTTTCATCCATCTAGACCAGGGGTAGGCAACCTTGGCTCTTTTATGACTCGTGGACTTTAACTCCCAGAATTCCCAGCCAAACTTGCTGGTTGGGGAATTCTGGGAGTTGAAATCCATCCATGTTGGCCAAAGTTGAGAAACACTGCCCTAGTTCAAGTAGTGGGCTTTCTAGCCAGGATGGTTATAGCAATTAATCTGTTGGAGTATATAGGAATAGGAAACCTAGGTTCTAGTTCCTTCTTATGGATGTGTAGACCTTCAGGTAATTTGGGTTGGTCACTCTGTTTTAGCTCTAATAAGCATCAAGGTCTGTGACAGACAGGCTGAAAAACAAAACAAAACACCACTTCTGTTGTCACATCATGTACTGATAAGCTTCACTGTAAGAACTAGACAAGCACGGTGAGAAATAAATGAACCTTGCAGCTAAGCAGGAGAAATACTAAGAACAGGAACACTTCAAAGGTCAAAAGAGTAGGACAGAAGGATCAAGGCAACTTTGCCACACAACAAACAAGTTGACCACGGCTTGCAAAGTTTGTCAACTCCTTCTTTTTTCCTAGGTTACCAATCCATAGTAGGATAAACAACAAAGGCATCCAAAATTCACTTTGCATGTGTCCGTGGCTAGAAACACAACTAAAGCAAAGTTTTTGCCTGAGAAAGCCAAACAGCAACAACAACAATAATTGGGAAAGGAGGTCTCGACGGAATGTGTACATGTTCCAAATCAGTCTGGTTTCTCCAGATAAAGTAATTGCTTTTGAACACTGTAAACATCCATAAGCTTTGCTAGAAGTTGCCACCGAGAGAAGGGACAAGTAAACACAACTTCTTGCGTGATAATATCCTTGTGGAATCAGAGTTTACTTTCACAGTACTTGAATTAAAAGCCTTTCTGTGTAGTGTTCGATAGGCCACCAAACCTCCTTATTCAACTCTGCTTGGCATCTGCCCCGTTAACTAAGCTCATTCCAAAAGCTTTAAATGGAACAGTTGAATGGGGTTAAACTCATCTTGACTCTCAACTCGGGCCCTGTGCTGCAAAAGTGGAGGTTGATAGGAAGTAGCAGATGACTGACCAAGAAGTGGATCAATGGTCAGTCCTTAGAAAGGTGAAACTAGAAAAAAAGATTCCTAATTCCAAAGACAAATTGAGCCAGTGATTAAATTCTCAACTTTCTAACACGGAAAACAATTCAACTTGGAGCTGGAAAACTTTAACCATTTCCCCAAAACTTTGTACATTGTTGGAAACCCAAAGAGTTGAGATGCTGAGATAAACTATATCCTATTTGCTTGGGTCACCCACTTCTAGAAGAAACCTGAGCATATGTTTAAAAAAATGTAATTTGGGAAATCCTCCTCCTCCTCCTCCTCCTCCATCTCCATAACCACCACCAGCTTCTCTTTTTTTAAGCATGCAACTTTGTAAACTCATAGTTTTGGATATCTTTCAACTAATCTAATTTAACTGAACCCTTCTAGCATCTTCTTATTTTGGGTAATTCTTCCTTATGCTTAGAAAGTCCACCAACAGCTTTTAGGACACCTGTAAACTCTTAAAACATAAATCATACATGCATTCAAGTTATTGCTAGTTAGTGAAAGTTATGGTTCAGTCAGTGTTTGGCTGGTCTATTACTGAATTTGCACGCTTTTGAAGAATGTTTATTAATCATTGACTGCTTGTAATAGCTTTAAGGGGACTTTATTTTTATTCCTTGCTATTTTCTGAAAACTGCCATACAGATCGTTGAGAATCAATCAAATGAAAGAAAGAACAACTCAATGATGACCAAAGTTGTAAGCTTGACAAGCGAGAAAACTAGGATGAATCTCTCCTTCAACTTTATTGCGGGAGGACTAAATGTCCATCAACTGACAGTTTGCTCATGCAAGGGCTATGTGTTAAAAATAATGCACTGTGCTATTATTTATATTCCTTTAGTGAGTCAAACTTACATGAAAATAGTGTAATGCTAGCCAAACTGGTGCAGTTGACAGGTATACAATCTCAAAATATTACAGCAATAAAAATTCCTGGATAAGAAAACATACACACATATATTTGCCAGATTTAGGTTTTTCAAATGATATAGCTCCTGAAATCTGTAACAACAACTGACACCGTCTGATATTTGCTATTGCAGATCATTTTCCTTAGGGAATATGGAATTTACAGCGTGGTGGCTGCAAAATTCAAAATAAGAGCAACATGCTTCTGTCTAAGGACATACTAAAGATGTATTTTGCAAATCTTAAGCATAATCCTTGATATCATGAGTAAAACGTAGACCAATATGAGCCAAGTCAGACCCAATTGAAATGGTTGGTTTGGATAATGGATTTGATTTGATCCGTCAAATTGATTTAGGAAATCTGTTCGGTTCAGACATCTGAAACAAATAATCAAATCAAGTAGATTTGATTCTATGTTCCTAATTCCATTTCAAAAATGGACGATTTGTGAATATGTGCCATATGGCTCCAGAGGAATCCAATTCAATTTGATGGTCCAATTCACAAAGTCAGTTTGGAAAATCAAAATCGATTTGGAGATTTAATCAAATAACTTTCAAATCAGGCTTCTAAATCGAATATTCACATGTTTTTTGTAAAAAAAAAAAAGAAAAAAAAAAGCATGCCGAGTACTACAGCTGGAAAAAAACCCCAGACATAGTTTTTCCTCTGTTGTTAATATGAGAGAACTGTTTCTATTTCAAAAAATGCAATGCTGGAATAAATGGAATAAATTTTCAGAGACCAGCAACATCAGATTCACCAGCATTCTGATAGGTTACTTGATAGGTTAGCCTTTTCTCGTATTATATCTTTTTGCTGTGGAAATGGCTAAAAGGGTGTGATTATAAGGAGAATTTCAGAATATTTTCAGAATATTGTTTCTGCAGGAAATATATTGAATGCTAAGCAGCTCCAATTTCCTTCCTCCCTCCCTCCCTCTTCTCCTTCCTTCCTTCCTTCCCTCCCTCCCTTCCTCCCTCTCTCCTTTCTTTCCTTGACTAGAAAACCAAAGTCATATATGCTAATACAGCTTTTTATACCTTGCACGTTTATAAAATAGATTGGCAAGTAACAATTTTGCCAATGCACCTCTCCCCTCTCTCCCTTTATCTTCATGACCAACTAATGATGGTCTTCTCTAAAATGTTTACTTGGGTTTTACTTCTGCCCGGGACTCTTTCTTTTATCTGATCATTGTCTTGGTAACGGCTCCTGTTCCTCAAGGTTATTCCTCCTGCCCATTACACCTCCCTCCCTCCCTCCCTTTCTATCCCTCCATCACCACCCCTCTCCTCTCCATAAACTAGGGAAGGAGGGGGGGAGAAATCCAAAATACATTCACTACAGCTGCCTAGAGAGCTGCGTTTCCATGGCAACAACGGCAACAACAACACGGGGGCACACTGAAGCTAAAATGAAGTTGGGGGGGAGGAAAAAGGAAGAACACGTTCTAGACAGCATGAAATTATGACTTCCTTTCTTTACTTGGTATGTGTCATCTAGGTTTTTCTAGAGTCGTGGCTCTTTAATCCATTACTACAAGTCCTTTTGCATTCCCAGTCACCTGCGTTCAAAGCCAGCTTCTCTTGAAGCCAGTGGAGATGGCTATTACCCTGAAATGGATTGTGTGCTTCCTGACCCTTCATCTCATCTCCAGGTAATAACCTCATCCTTTCAACGTTATTTGCTTGCTTAGGTGAGTAACTAACCAATTAACAACCCGGCGCATTGTGATAAACAAATGCTTCCCGCACATTGCGTAAATTCACAAAGGCCATTCCTTTCCTCTCTCTCTCTCTCTCTCTCTCTTTTTTAATGGCCTCATTGCATTTCTACATGCAGAAGCCTGGATTAACGTCTTTGATTTAAAATAAAATGAAATGAAATAAAGTGACATAACAAGAGGGAAGGGGAAAGGACTCCCTGAAGTAAATTATAGGGATACTAAATTATTCAAAAACTATTTTCACAGCTTGCAAACTATCATTTCTTTCACTTTTCATAATACTGCAGATTCTATTATAACCCTTGCTGCTTGTGGTTCCGGAAATAAATTGAGTATTCCTGCATACACAGACCAGAACTGTGAAAATGTTTTCATCTAGCTTATCTTTTCTAGCAAAAAAAAAACAAAAAAAAAACCAGAGAGAGGCAGCAGAAGGAGGAAGACAAGACAGAGCTACAGTCACGGCAATTACTGCCATTTAAGAAATCTTACTGGACATTTCTGGATTTGCTTCTTGTCTCTTTTCCTACCCTTCCTTCCAGGAGCTTAGGAGTCAAAAGAAAAAGACATGGTATAAAGCGTGTTCGTGATCTCCAGGTGACATGTAGAGCAGAGAGGTCTCCAACCTTTGGGGCACCAGGGACCGGTTCCATGGAGAAAAGTTTTTCCACGGACTGGAGAGTACGTGTGCTGCCTGCATCCCATGGATGGGGCTTTGCTTGTTTGTGCGGACCGGTTGCTGGCATGCCAGGGACCGGTACTGGTCCACGGACTGGGGGTTGGGGACCCCTGATGTAGAGGACTTTGAACAACAGGACACATGGACCTAAGTTATGAATCAATCTTTGGATTAGTTCTGCTCTTTGTCCATACTAATCTTATTTTCTTCTTGCCATCTCTCTCTCTCTCTCTCTTTCTCTCTCTCTCTCTCTCTCTCACACACACACACACAGAGACACACAGACACAGATCTGTCTGTCTGTCTGTCTGTCTGTCTGTCTGTCTGTCTGTCTGTCTACCTACCTACCTACCTACCTACCTACCTACCTACCTACCTACCTACCTACCTACTGTACCTACCTACCTACCTACCTACCTATCTATCTATCTATCTATCTATCTATCTATCTATCTATCTATCTATCTATCTAAGCTTTAATCAGAATAGAGCTGGAAAGGACCTTGGAGGTCTTCTAGTCCAACTCCAGTGATGAAGCACCCACAACGTCTGAAGGCAAGCTCTTCCACTCTTGCGAAGTTTCTCCTTAATTCCAGGTTGCTTCTCTCCTTGATTAGTTTCCATCCAGTGTTTCTTATCTTGCCATCCAGTGTTTCTTATCTTGCCTTCTGGTGCTTTGGAAAATAGGTTGACCCCTATTGACCCCCTAGCAGTATTCTAGTATTTGAGAGGTGGCAGCCTCTCAAATACTAGAATACTGCTATCGTGACAGATAGACCTTCTTTTCTCCATAGCCAGTTTCTGCAATCATTCTTCTTATGTTTTAGTCTCCAGGCCTTTAATCATCTAAGATGCTTTTCTCTGAACTATTTCCAAAGTCTCAACATCTTTTTTGGAACGGGGTGATCAAAACTCGATGCAGTATTCCAGGTGTGGTCTTCCTATGGTTTTATAAAGTGGTATTAATACTTCATGTGATTTTGATTCTATGCCTCTGTTTTTACAACCAAGGATTGTATTAGCTTTTTTTGGCTGCTGCTGCACATTGCTGGCTTATATTTAAGTGATTGTCCACTAAAAGGCCATGGTCCCTCTCACAGTTACTGTTTTTGAACCAGGTTTCACCTAATCTGTACTTTGGAAACACCTTTTGTTTTTGTTTTTTTTCTCTCTCCAAAATCTATATATTTGATATTTGGAGTAAAAGATTCTATACACTCCTTTATACTTTGATACTGCTGCTTGCAAAGATCATTGTGAAACAGATTACACTGAAACACGAGCAAAAATGGAGAAAGAAGAAGAAAAGAGAAGCTTTTTTTAAAATGCAGATCCCACGTTATCACAGGACAACGTTGCTAAATAAATGAAATGCTAAATCAACAGGGGAATCGCTGTGCCAAACTTGCACGTACCTTTCTTGCTTCCAGAGTTTGCTCATGTGGAATAACCGTATGTGTGAGATGGGCATCTCTGGTGAAAAACATGAACGCTGCAGTCCGGTTTTCAGCTCATCGTTGCAACTAACATGGGGGTGTATTGAACTCCTTCCCCATGACACAGGGTCGTTTAATTAGAAATGACAGACACAGCTAAATCCTAGTAGGAGCACTGCACTGTGTAATGCCCCCAGTTCTGCTCCACCTGAAGTTATGATCTTTTGAAGTAAAGTCAAAATCAGAGGGGGCAGGGCATACATAGGAAATATCAAGAGGAAGAGGACTGCTGTTTACCAAAGTCTCTGCTACTGCTATTAAAAAACAAAAACAAAAGATAATATGAGAGGGAAGGAGGGTTGGCTTCCTTTTAAAGGCATTCTCTCGTGACATATTTGCGTTTTATAGTATTTGCATTTTATGGCATTTGGATTTTATAGTATTTGACTATACACCTTTGCTATTACCTACTCCTATTGGTATCTTATGACTATCACTTGGTGGTATCTTATGATTTATCACTTTGTGGCTTGTATGTGTACTGAGAGCTTATGCGCTGGAAACATTCCTTGTGTGTCCAATCACACTTGGCCAATAAAGAACTATTCTATTCTATTCTATTCTATTCTATTCTATTCTATTCTATTCTATTCTATTCTATTCCTTTCCATTCCATTCCATATTCCATTCCATTCCATTCCATATTTTCTATTCTATTCTATTCTATTCTATTCTATTCTATTCTATTCTATTCTATTCTATTCTATCTATTCTATTCTATTCTATTCTATTCCTTTCCATTCCATATTCTATTCCATTCCATTCCATATTTTCTATTCTATTCTATTCTATTCTATTCTATTCTATTCTATTCTATTCTATTCTATTCTATTCTATTCTATCTATTCTATTCTATTCTATTCTATTCTATTCTATTCTATTCTATTTTATTCTATTCTATTCTATTCTATTCTTTTTCTACTCTACTCTACTCTACTCTACTCTACTCTACTCTACTCTACTCTACTCTACTCTACTCTATAAATACAGATATTGTGCACAGTTGTAGGCAAAGCTTTGGAACATTCCATCAAACAGCCAACTCCATCAGGGTAGAGGTCCTTTTATTGTTCAAGAAAATAAGAAAAGTGTCTGTGACTTTAAAATGACCGACGAACTTTGCACGACACCTCCTGTTAAATAGAAGGGTAATAGATACAAGTAAGAAAAACCGGTCAAGGGACATTAAGGGACTGTTTCCTTTATGAATTGGTGTTAGTGGTCTCCAGGATGATGAAGTCACTTTGGTTCCCTGTTCTTGCAAAAACGCTCCAGAGAATATTGAACATTTGAGGTCAGCATTTAGGAGATGAATGGAGGAAAAAGAAGGTGACATTTACTTGATCCTGGTTCAGCCTACACTCAAAATGAAATCAGGACCACATCTGAAGTTGGACAGGTGCACCATGTAGCCTTCATTTATTTCTCACTACACTTAAAAGTCAGTACAGAATAACCAAATAACAGAGTTGGGAGGGAGCTTGGAGGTCTTCTAAACCAGGGGTATCAAACTTGCAATATCACGTGACGTGTCGCGACATATCGTGTCTTATTTTCCATTGCCGACAATGGAGTGGGCACGGTTTCGGCATGATGCATACGCCCCATGGGCTGACAGTTTGACACCCCTGTTCTAATCCAAGCTAGGTAACATCATCAGTGCTAGAAGGGAGTGGTGTTAACTCCCTGTCTGTGTACAGTAGCTTGCCCTGCTATTTTTGGTAAGGGAGATGTTATCTCACTTATTTATTTACTATGGAATCCTTGGTGCTCTCTGAGCTTGGTGGTTTTCTTGCAGATGTTTCATGACCCAACTAGGTAACATCATCAGTGCTAGAAGGGAATGGGGTTTGCACTCTTTTTATTTGCTAGTGGCTTGCCCTGTCAGCGTTAGTCAAAGTGTTCTCTCTGGTTCCTTGATTAGGTTGTGGTTTACTATTCACTTGTTTGTCTGAGTTGGTAGTTCCTTGATTGGGATATTGTTTATTTCTTGATTGTTGGTCTAGTATTAAAAATTATATTTTTATGGACATCAGATGAGGAGAATGACAATACTATAATTATTAATGGTCAGAGCTGACTGGTTTAAGCTAATGCAGTGTTTCTCAACCTTGACAATTTTAAGGCATGTGGACTTCAACTCCCAGAATTCCACAGCCAGCAATGCTGGCTGTGGAATTCTGGGAGTTGAAGTCCACATGCCTTAAAATTGTCAAGGTTGAGAAACACTGAGCTAATGCAACTGAGGGCTCTTGCATCAATCAACTTCTCTCTGTCTTATCTTCCAGGAGATGAAATGTGCCATCGAGATTGGTGAATAGGCGACTGTGCAGTTGATAAATCCAGTTTTCTTTCTTTTTTTCTTAAAAAAAAAGTAATTTTGTAAAGTCCCAGTAATGCCAGTTGATCCCCATGCAGTCTGCCATCGATCTAGGCAAGAAAACCTTTTTTAACAGGCAGGATTGTTAGACAGGCACTCTTGTGTTAATTAACGCTCACTCGAAACCTTATGCTGTTTCATTAAGAGGAACAAATTGGAGGAATTATATAAACAATTTCTGTCAGCTTTCACTGGGCTGCCTGTGAGCCTACTCTGTTCCTCTACTCTTCCCAGAGCAAAAAAAAAAAACTTCTTCCCTTTCTCCCTTTTTATTCCTGGTCTAATGTTATAATGACTCACTTTTTGTCCCTGACAATTACTGACTTCTTGAATGAATACCGGGAAGAATATTAGGGTCCCCCATCTCTTCTTCCAAGGGATTTAAGCAAGACATCGTTGCAATTGTGTTTTTGTACTGGTTGTCTGTCTTACTAGTAAGCAATTAGAGGGCATAGAGCACATATAAGGAGGTAGAAAATTCATGAAGGGGTCAACGAAGAGTTTTGGGGCCTCTGGCTTGTAGAAACAAAAGAGGAAATTCTTCTTGAGGTGTGGCACTTGGGAGGACATTTGTAGTTAGGGAACAGATAATTCTCAACTTTCTCAGGATTTGACCTCTTTCTAACTGGTGCATTTAGAGTACAACACAGTTCTTCCAAGGCATTCCTCAAGCAGGAATCTTGGCTACTGCTACATCTTCAGCTGAATGCAACTTAAGTCTTCAGTCACATTGTACCAATCTGGTTCCTGATATGACCATAGATCACTGGTGGTGAACCTGTGGCACAGGTGCCAGAGGCGGCACTCAGAGCCCTCTCTGTGGGCACACATGGTGTTGCCCCAGCCGCGACCCCCTCCTCTCCAGCAGCCCCCCGGAAGGAGACTCGAGCGTGGCCCACATGGAGCAGCGCAGCCAAGGACATGGTAGCCAGGCAGCGTAGACAAGACTCTGTCCTCACACCCCATCATGCAGTTGATGCTGCAGGGCGCGGGCAGAGGGTGTGGCCGCCATAGCGCTGCTGGGCTGCCTGGGTGATCTGCGGAGGGCTCTGGAGGCGGTGAATGGTCCTGTGGGCAGGCGGGTTGGGGGATGGGGGGCAGAGCAGGGGCGGGCAGGGGGGGTGGAGCAGGGGCGGGGCCAGTTTTAAGGCACTCAGTCTCTAAAAGGTTCGCCATCACTGCCATAGATGTTTCTAACCCTGGAAGAGTTTTATTGTTTCACGGGAATTATAAATAGGAACACACACACACACAGAGAGAGAGAGAGAGAGAGAGGGGGGAGGGAGGGAGGGAGGGAGAGAGAGAGAGAGAGAGAGAGAGAGAAACACACAAAAAGGGATACATAGAAAAGAGTTTGTCAATACTGACCATTGCAAGAGACAAAGAAAAAGCAAAAACAAAGTAAAGACTTAATCAGCAACCGTGCATGATGTGGACCAATCAACTCTTTCGCTTTACAAGTCCTTTTCCCCATCCAAATATCTCTGACTTTCTACAAGTGCAATTTCTTTTCTAACCTAACCCTTTTGGTCAATGGCAGTGATTAAGGCTGCTGTCCCCGCAAAAGAATGACAAAACTAGTCCTTCTTCTGTTCGTGTCTCTGTTTGGTACAAACTGACTCCTTCGTTTCATCCATTAGTTTTTTATTGCTGATTATTCTCATTCAAAACTGCTCCAGTCTCAGCCAGTTTCTTTTTCTTTTTGATTGAACAAAAGCTGCCCCCCCCCCAATTGAAAGAATGACATTATCTCATAGGTTTGCCTTTAAAGACAGGCAAAGATTTATTCTAATACATCTAACAACATTCCGGTAGATACTGCTTGGAAGATGCACCTATAAATCGCAAAGCTGGACAGTTGGGAATTCCTGCACTCTTTCATTCCAGAAAACTGGTCTATCTCCCCGGTCCCCAAAGTACACCTTTTACATTTTTCTCCCCTCTCTTCCCTACCTATCTACTCAGTCTGCTACTTTCCCTGCATAGACGAGACGACTGACCGTCGCTACTCCGACGGTTTTACACTGTTGAAATAGACGTCACGTCGAACGTTTAACGGTTGGTAACTAGGCTCTCGTACCTGTTAGACTAGTTGAATTCTGTTCTACCTAAAACCTGACACCCTCCCTCCTTCTCTGTTCCTATCTGTCCTTCCTTCCAGACTTAAGACCCTTGTGATTAGTGTTTTCCATATCTATTTAGTTTAGAAATAACATTATAACGGAACACACTATTGTCTACTTATGTATTTATTAAACCTATATGCCATCCATCCTGCCAAAGTAACTCTACGTAGCTTACAGTCAATCAATAAAACCAAATTAAACCAACCTAGAACTAAGGAGAAATTTCCCGGCAGTTAAAACAATTAATCAGTGGTACGACTTGCCTCCAGAAGTTGTGGGTGCTCCCACATTGGAGGTTTCTAAGAAGAGACTGGACCAGGGGTAGGCAACCTTGGCTCTTTTATGACTCGTGGACTTCAACTCCCAGAATTCCTGAGCCAGCATGGCTCAGCATGGAAACCTCTCCCTTTCCCCTCAGCATGGCTGGCTGAGGAATTCTGGGAGTTGAAGTCCATGAGTCATAAAAGAGCCAAGGTTGCCTATCCCTGGAATGGACAGTCACTTGTCCTGCTTGAGCAGGGGCTGGATTAGAAGAACTCCACAGAGTGCCTTCCAGCTCTGTTATTCTGTTAAACACCAATATAAAATATGAAAACAATAAATAGTAACATTATATTTGAAGTAAAGGTGGCAAAGAGGAAGAGGAAGGAAACAAGAAGTATATGGGGAGGAGGTGGGGTCTTATCTTAATTCATTAACCTCTTCTACAGTGACACACCCCATAGAGGCCTCAGGCTAACCCGCATAGCCAGGTCTTTGGGACTTAAAGAAGGTCAGGAGTGGGGGTGCAGATCTCATCTTGGGGACACAATGTTCCAGAGGGTGGGAGCCCTGGCAGAAAAGGTGCTTCTCCTGGAACCCACCAGCCAGAATTCCTCGACCAAAGTAATTCTGTAGCAGGCCCCTTTGGCTGGTGTGGATACGGCAGGCTAATCCCATTGGGATGAGATGTTTCCTCAGATCACCTGGATCCATGCCATGAAGGACTTTAAAGGCACAAACCCATACCTTAAACCACTATTATGATAAAAAGATGGGTCTTAGCTCTCAATATGCCAGATGGAAAATAACATTTGGTTAAAGTTCAAGACATCTTCTGATTCTGTGCAATTTGAATCAGATTTGGTGCTAAAGGAAAAGACAAGTATTGTTCATAACTGCTATAGTTCAAGAGCAGAACACAAGTTTGGCAGATAAGGAAGTTCTCATTGAAGTTGATGGAACTTCTTTGATTTGGGGCTGGATGAAGTCTATACAAATGGCTCGTGGATGCAGTAAAGGATAGAAATTTAATCCCTCTCATCAAGGGGTGGGGGGGAAGTGAAATATGCCTTATGACAGATGAACACCTGGAAGGGAAAAACATGCCTCATAAATTGTAATGCATCTTTTCCGCCTCTATTTTATCATCACCAAACATAAATGAAGGAAGGAGATAAATCAGAATAATGTTAGAAGAAGCGCATCGGGATCGTAAGAGGCTATTCAAAGCTTCAACCAACCAGTATGTCATCTGTTCCTCAGATGTATGAGGAAGATTTAAAACAGTAGTTTTTTGAGCATGGATGGATGGATGGATGGATGGATGGATGGATGGATGGATGGATGGATGGGTGGATGGACAGACAGACTGGAAACTCACATCATCTTTTTTCAGGTTTGTGGAAGAAATATCACTATGATAAGAGACATAGGATGGCGACTTTAGCTTAGTTAAATCATGTCCTTTTAACACTAATCAGGTTTTATTTCTTGTTCCCGATCTGAACAATTGCATCAGAAGTATCTAGATAATATCCAGGGTTCTAAGCAGATCAATGTTATATATGATCATCATTTTCTGCCTGCTCTCTGGAGACTCATCTCCCTAGAAATTAAATTCACCCTAGCCCTGCTGGCTTTTTGCAAGGTCTGGAAAACTGTTTGCCATCAAATCCCAAAGTGCCTCCCCATCCGTTTTAGCCAGCTTAATAATAATAATAAAGTTGGAAGGGACCTTGGAGGTCATCAAGTCCAACCCCTGCTCAGGCAGGTAACCCTAAACAGAAGCTTACCAGTTTCTGTTTGTCTGTCTGTCTGTTTTTCAATCAATCTATCCATCCATCGTCAATTAATCAATCAATCTAACTATCCATCCATCCATCCATCCATCCATCCTCTCTCTCTCTCTCTCTCTCTCTCTCTCTCTCTCTCTCTCTCTCTCTCTCTCTCTTTCTGTCTCTCTCTGTCTCTCTCTCTGTCTCTCTCTCCCTCCCTCCTCACCAGCAGTCAACTATTCTTCCCTCAATCCTTCCATTTGCTGTTTCCTAGGCTGATTTCAAAAGCAAAACTGGAGCTATTTCTCTCTCCCTCTCTCTCTCTCTCTCTCTCTTTATTTTATAAAATGGGAAGGTAGCATTGAAATATATGAGGCAGGGAATGGCAAAATGCAGGGAACAGAAGTTCCTTGAATTCGCCTGACAAATTACTCCCTCTTTCTCTCTCTCTTGGTGCCCTTAGTATCCTCTGTTGCTGGGGAATGACTTGAAACACTGTGGTGACTAACAATCTGTATTCCGTTCCAGCTGTGAGCTCTGCACATTACTTGTGTACAACAGAAAAAGATTGTTCCTCGCTCCTCCTAATGTTTTCACAAACAGCTACATGATCTCATATCAGCTATTAAATTTTAACAGAGAGTTCCAATATTTCTCCCCCCCCCACCCCAGGCTTCAAATTTGGTCAAGACAAGTTCTCTGCATAGAGGAGAAGAATTGTAATTGCTTAAATGTATTCCAAGATACATGAAGGTGTTTGGGAAGAAGGATCACAGGCAGTTTGGAAAGTTTTTGGAAGCCTGGACAGTGTAGTGAGAAAGCTTGCCCATGTGTAACATTTGAAAAGTTACATTTTGCCAAAAAGGATCTGGCAAAAGAAAGAAGCCATCTCTATTGAAAGAACGTGCATGTATAATTAAACCTTCTATTCTGGCAAACAATTTTAATTTGCGGTCAGAAGTCATAAACTAATGTTTAACCTTGTGAGATAATGCAGTCGAGAAGCACAAACCATGTCCACTAACATTTTTACTATAAGGTTATATTACCAGAATCTTGAAAGCCTGAAAGCACTTTTCACTTCCTTTAATTTTATTCTCCAAGAAACTGGAGATAGTCACTTCTGAAATGCTTACCAAACTTGGTCTTTTTCTACATCTCACACACGATTACAACTAACTAATGTCTGTCTATTCTATCTATCTATCTATCTATCTATCTATCTATCTATCTATCTATCTATCTATCTATCTATCTATCTATCTATCTATCTATCTATCTATCTATCATCTATCTATCCTCTATATCGTCTGTCTGTCTGTCTGTCTGTCTGTCTGTCTGTCTGTCTGTCTGTCTGTCTGTCTGTCTACCTACCTACCTACCTACCTACCCCAAAATCTTTCAAGATAACTTTTATGCTGATTGGAAAAGACTCTGATGTTGGGAAAGATTGAAGGCAAAAAGAGAAGGGGACGGTAGAAGATGAGATGGTTAAAGAGTGTCATCAACGCAATGGTCATAGGTTTAGGTGGACACTGGGAGACAGTGGAGGACAGAGGAGTGGTCCATGTTGTGGTCCATGGGGTTGCAGGGACACAACGTAGTGACTGAACAACAACAACAAACTTCAATGAATCCTGCATTTGGGAAGATGCACTACACCTGCCCGGTTTGATACCGGTTCCACCAAGGCTGTGGAGAAGGTTGACAGGGATCTTCTGTCGCAGGACTGGCCTGAAGCAAAGCCAGAGAAATCAAGACCAGGTGAACTTTCAGCGGAGACATATACCCTTACTCTGGATAACTAACTTTCCTGGTTTCCTTTAGCTGAGAAATATTGGGGGGGGGGGGGGGAGAAAGCACCCTGGTGACCTGAACTGATGCATTTGGAATGGGCAACAAACAGCAAGCTGTGTCACCAGATCTTTAAAGCTCTCGTCCTCGTTATTGTGTACGAACATGAACTGTTTTCCCACTTCGCTTTGAAATATCTCCCTCTTTTGATTTTGTAATGTGCGCAGGAAACACCGGCTTCATGATTAAAGACAAGCAGCATGGAGACAGGATAGGGAAGAAAAGGAAGCATTAACTCCTGCCATCTATCACTCTTAACACATGTAGGCATGATTACAAGTCAAGCAGCTTTTCACAGAAGCTTAATCGTAATGCATTAATGCAATCTAATTACAATTGGGTTCTGTTTGAAAGAAATGATCCAGAAAACGCCATTATTAGGTACTAATTATATAATTGACTTCTTAATAATGCAATTTGTAAGAAAATATATATATATATTTTAGATACATGTTTTGGAACCAAGTTTCTTTTTTCCTTATTGCTACATATTGTTGGGTGACATGTTCTTATCTGTCAGTGAAGATCTTTTACTGATTAGGTTTTACAGCAAAATCTAACCACTGACTGATAAACTGGAAGCAAATTTATATCAACCTTAAAAGTTTGTTTTTACATAAATGGGGCCAGGCAGGAGAAATTCAGTGAGATTCTATCAAAGTAAATTCCTTCATGGTGATTATCTTACTATGCTTAGAAATACATATTTATTTTACAAACAAAATCTGAATTAACTATGCATTTTTGCTAACTTGGGGCTCTAATTTTTTTTTAAAAAAAAGAGCAAGCAAATATACTTTTCAACATTACTTAATGGACGTGCTTAAAAATATAAGTTGAGCTTGATAAAGGCTTCATAGTCAGGGTATCTCCAGGAGATAAATTAACTCTCCAAAACTTAGAAAAAATAAAGAGACATTTAAGTTCAACAGCTCTTTAACATGTCTTTTTTTAACCAAAATGCAACAGAAATGTAGATTCTTATAATGCACTAGACGTGTAATGGGAAGTTTGTCATTTCATGTGTTCCAGGAACTTAACCATTGTCTCACCATGTTGGCCAACCATCAAAGTAAGGCATGGTTGTGTGGGTGTAACATCTTTATATGAACATAGCAAGCTGTTTTGTTAACCAAGTTAAAGTTATACATGTTGAGGGTGTGTTAAATTTCATACACAATTTTTGCCAAAGTATTTGCAAACGGATGCAGAAATTGAATGAGCCATTTGAAAATAATCTAAAGATCTACGCAGAATTACAGCCAATGCAGCTATTTTCATATTGACATTGTGTGTTCCCTGCCATCTAATTCTGTCAATAGTCATCATAATTTCAATTCAGTCTATATGGCTAATTATCCCAAAGGAAAACTTTGGATCCTGTTGTTTGATGCCAGGGAATCCTTCCAACTTGCTTTGGGTATTTAGACAGAGGATATTGTTGTCTCAGTGAGTTTCAACTTGTGAGATCTTTCCTAAAATTGCTCCAAATTAAATAATCATTGAAACTCTACGGCAGGGGGGGAAAAGGGAGGGAGCATAATTGGAAATGCATAATTATGTGAGATAACAGCAAAATTAAGTGCAATAAAGCCATGGAAGGCAATAATTATGACCGGCAATATCTTTGCGACAGGCAGCAAAGGAATTCACCTTCACTTAATTGAAAACAAAATGCATTTGTAAACATAATTAAAATGACAAGGCAGCTGATACATATGTTTTAGTACCCTGATTTTTAAATATTTGTATCAAGCTTGGGCGGGCTGTTATACTGTTATAATGCCTCCCAGACTTCTCAAAGAGCATCACCACTTATAATAAGGGATCCAATTTGTTGTGTCATCTGTGCTTTATAAAATAGCAGCTGAAATGTTCTTCACAGGGCTTTTTTTGTCATAGAATGCGCAGAACGGAGTTCCGGCACCTTTTTTGGATGGAACCTTGTAGGGTAGGCAAGGCGGGTTGTATGACAAGGTCCCTTCCAACTTTATTATTATTATTATTATTATTATTATTATTATTATTATTATTATTATTATTATTATTATTATTATTATTATTATTATTATTATTATTATTATTACTATTTTAAACTAAAGTAGGTTGAAATTAAACTAAGTTTTGAAGCTGGTAGACTCGAAGGTTGGAAAAAATATCCGAGAATAATGTACTTTTAATTATTAAGTGGGAGACCGTTCGTCTAATGATTAAGGCATCCGGCTAGAAGCCAGGAGACTGTGAGTTCTGAATTCTAGTCCTGCCTTAGGCATGGAAGTCAGACTTTGGGCTAAGCACCAGGAGACAATGAGTTCTAGTCCCATCTTAGGCGTGAAAATCGGATGTGTGACCTTGGACCAATCACCAGGAGACAGTGGTTTCTAGCCCAGCCTTAGGCATGAAAGCCGATTAGGTGACCAGTCACTCTCTTTCAGCCCAATACACTTCATGAAGTTGTTGTGGGGAAAATAGGAAGAGAAAGAAGT
Source organism: Protobothrops mucrosquamatus (assembly GCF_001527695.2). Taxonomy (NCBI): domain Eukaryota; kingdom Metazoa; phylum Chordata; class Lepidosauria; order Squamata; family Viperidae; genus Protobothrops; species Protobothrops mucrosquamatus. The sequence goes on from NW_015388524.1 coordinate 27,463, forward strand.
ATTAGCTATGTTCGCTGCCTTGAGTTATTAGTAAAAATAATAAAGCCAGGATAAAAATAAAGAAATACAAAAATTAAAAAATAGTGTATAACCACATTCCCTTTTGGTTACATTAACATTTTAATTCAATGGCCAGTTTTTAAGATATCCAAAGGTTTGGGGACCCATAGGTACCCCTTGTTTGCACACATCCCTAGAATCTAATATAAGAAGACCTAGATATAGCAGAGAAATGATTTTGCCTGGGACTGATTGAGCAATAATTTGTTACAACGGGGTGGGGTGGGGGGACAACATTCAACACTTGCATGGAAGTTTTACTTGAAACAAATTTGGTCCTAACTTCCCATACTAAATATCTGACACATCTGGAAAGCAGCCACAGCAGTTTTGATAAAGAAATGGAGACAAGGAACACCCGAGTATTCCAAGCTCGGATTTTTCACCTGAAAATCAACTCAATCAATCATCTCCATCAAGAGTTGAAGAAGTACCGAAAGAAATCAAACGAAAGAAATATGGGAAAAAGGAATCCCCCTCCCCAAAAAAAGAAAGTCTGTAACTTTCATTTAGTAGGATATAATCATTAAAAAAAAACCGAGTTAGAATAGCCCCACGCAGACAGAGAATTTTATTTCTAACCCAGAGAAAGGCTTGTGTGGCTATTTAGATAAGTTGATGTAAAATTTCAGCCGTTTGAAAGAGGATCGAGCATTCGGTATATGTGCAAGCCAAGTATGAAATTCTTCTGTAGTATGTTTAGGCTTTCTAGCTATGCTTTTGCAATGCATTGTCGGCCAAAGACAGATGGATAAATCAACAGTACACTTGGGTCAGCACCAATAAAACAATGGAAAGAAGACCATCTGTGAACACATCACTTCTCATGATGGGGAAGTTTGGCTTACATCACTTTATTATACTCAGGTGGTCCAACGCTCTGCATAAGAATATACAAAGACGGTTTAAATTCGGTCAAATTGCCCATCTGCCCAGGGTTCAGGTGTCCTCTCTTCCCATAAGCCCAGCTATTTGCTACAGAGAAACAGATCCTGGGCACTTTTCCATGCCAAATGGTATTTTTTTAGAGCATCACACACATTTGACCAGGTCTCTCTCTCTCTCTCTTGTGGATTTTTTTTTTTTTTTGTAGTGAAAAGATGCAACTTTTTTTAGGATTTTTTTTTTCAAAGTTATGACATGCTAAGTTGTGGCATATTCTATAGATAACACTTGTAGTTCCTTGGAACTGGAAGCAAACAGGAATACGTTCGTTTAAAGCACAGGAAGGTGTTCAAGATAAATGTACTAGTTGTAACTCTTTAAATCAAATATGGCTTCTCTTGGGTTGGGCTGCTGTAACCATCCTTAAAAAAAAGATTGAGGGTGGGGCTACAACAGCAGACTCAGTTCCAAAAGATCTTTTTTGCCTTTGAATCAAGATGTTGCATAGGACTAAACTTCACTACTAATTTGGTTCAGGTGAAAGTGACATGTTCTCTCAAACTATGATCTATTCGGTCTTGAAGAAGTAGTGAAAACATCTTACTAAAAGCTAGCAATACTTGTCTCAACATTTATGTAAAACATGCATTTTGGAATTAAAGAAATAAAGATGGATGGATGGAAGGAAGATCAGCTGTGCGTCTTTGGACATGTGTGTGTGCACGTGTATATGTAATTTGTATTTTTAGAATGAGCCTATTAAATATCATTCTGAATATATAGGGAAGCTGCATACCACAGTATGCATATTATAAAAAGTGCCAATGACTTATTCGGTGGTTTAAAAAGACATAGCACAATTGATGTAGCAAAAAAAAAAAAATTGACACAGGGAAATTGACACAGGGAAAATGTAGATTCATCTGCAGAAGTGTAAATACCTAAGAGCTTTGAAGTTTCAGAGATCAATAATGGAAAATGTCTCATCCTTTGTCAAGGTACTATTTCTAAGATATTGAGGTTTTTTTTTAAAGTATATAAAGTGATGGAGGGCAAATCTGCAAAATAAACACACTTTTAAATTGACAAGGACAAGAAAATATATCCAGCCTGCTGTGCCAAGGGTATCATCTAAACTAAAGAGAGCTGCAGTGGAATACGGCAGAATAGACAGATCTGTCAACTTTGGTTTCACTCTATTTCCAAGTAGAATATTGTCTATTTCAGTATTTCTCAACCCTGCCAGCTTGAAGATGTGTGGATTTCAGCCCCAGAATTCCCCAGCCAGCTTTGCTGGCTGGGGAATTCTGGGAGTTGAAATCCACACATCTTCAAGCTGCTAAAATTGAGAAACACTGGTCTATTTGACAACTTAACAATCCACTCCTAGGCCCATAATGTGTGACTGGATTAAAAAAAAATTAGATCCAACATCTGAAGAAAAATGACCTCAAATAACCAATTTAATACGAAGCTTTAGGTATGATATTCAGCAGTAAACTCTACCGTGGTCAGCAATGCATCTTCTCAGTTACATATACAAGGTGGTGCAGCCTAAAAACAAATTTGCCAGAGAAATAAAAGCTGCTGAAGGAAAGAATCTGTTCCGCTTGTATGCAATGGCATGTAGGCGACATATAAAAAAGATGTTGAGACTCTAGAAAGAGTACAGAGAAGAGCAACAAAGATGATCAGGGGACTGGAGGCTAAAGCATATAAGGAAAGGCTGCTGGAATTGGATCTGTCTAGTTTAACAAAGAGAAGGATGAGGGGGAACATGATAGCAGCGTTCCAATATCTCAGGGGCTGCCCCAAAGAAGAGGGAGTCAAGCTATTCTCCAAGGCGCCTGAAGGCAGGACAAGAAGCAACGGATGGAAACTCATCAAGGAGAGAAGCAACCTAGAACTAAGGAGAAATTTCCTGACAGTGAGAACAATTAACCAGTGGAACAACCTGCCTCCAGAAGCGGTGAATGCTCCAACACTGGAAGTTTTTAAAGAAGAGACTGGACAGCCATTTGTCTGAAATGGTATAGGGTTTCCTGCCTGAGCAGGGGGTTGGACTAGATGACCTCCAAGGTCCCTTCCAACTTTATCATCATCATCATCATCATCATCATCATCATCATCATCATCATCATCATCATCATTATATATATTCTTTTCAGCAAATTCAGGGTCTGCAATAACATCAGGGCTTATTTATTTCTTGTATAGAAGAAACACTGTTCTCCCTTTTCCTTTCCTTTTTCCTTTTTCCTTTTCCCTTTCCCTCTCTCCCTTCCATTCTTCCTTGCAAATATTTCCAAGTGACCATAATAGTCTTGCCATTGCTAAATTCCTCTTTACCCTAAGTTCATTATTTTTAACAGCCAGCAGGGGGAGATGTGATTCTTCCTGCCACAAAAGGCTATACTTAGCCAGCCAGCCAGCCAGCCAGCCAGCTAGCAACTTATGATCAAGCTTTATGGGGCACGCAGTCCTGGATGTCAAAAAGGTGGCTGCTTAGCTTGATGAATACGTGGCTTATTCTGTGCTGATCTTTCAAGGCCTGTCATTCTTGTGGTCCTGTTATCCTCATCCCTCACTTGCAGCCTGAGATAAGCTGTTCACAACACAACCCTCTTGACATTGATATAATTCATATTTAAAGAAGAATTAATGCAGGTTGGAAAACATAACTGCATCAGGTTTTGCTTTAAAGAAACTAGACTAACAACAACACCAACAACAACAACAACAATCTACAAAATGTGTCTCCCTTTGTGGGAAACAGGATGAGAAAGTGGAAATAAATAACAGATGCAATAAAATTTACTATGTAACCTAATTTGAGGGGCAAATGCTACAATTGTCTTTTGGAAAAGCCGATACATATTGCTTTCCTTACAGGAATAAGTATAAAAGGTTACACTTAATATTACAGAGGAAGGGAAGAAAAAAGCATTTCAGGCTGTTGGAATCTCCTGTATATTCTCTTGAGAGTTTTCTATGGTCCTGAGACCTTTTTGAGGATCTGCTATCTGAGTAGTAGCCAAATACAATCCTGGTTAGGTTGTTTTTTTTCCCCGTATCAGATAAGCATGCTATCTGAAACTCCAAGTCAGATTTTATTCCTCCATGTTTTCATCCACTGAAGCGGTCAGTATTCATAACAGCAGCAATAGCAACCAGGCCCAAATGATTGTAGAAAGTATTCAGTGGTTCAGAAAGAAAAGCTGTTGTTGTTGTTTTTTTTAAAAAAAATTGGATTATGTTCACGTAAGAATAGCGAGAACAGCAATCATGCTAAATAGTAATAATATCAATGTATATCCTGCAACACACACATGCACAGATTAAGAAATAAAGAAAAAATAAATCACATCTTGTGATGTTCACGTCTTGGCTGAAATCCAACCGATGAAGAGGAAGCGAGATTGAATGAGGACAGATTTGTGATTGGGTATAACTGTATTTGCCCACCCCTTCCCCAAATCCTCAAATTGAGAGCATTTTCCTGCAAAGACAGCTGATTGTTTGAATTGATTGCAACCAACTGAAGTTCAGCTGCCACTTGACAACAAAATAGAAGCTGCTCGTCTGTCATTATCACAACTCTTGGTGTTCATTTGGAGAGCACTTTACTGTACCCGTTGCTTTTTTAATCCTTATTTTGTTCATGATCCCAGCAGCCAGGTGAGGCAGCTTATTATTGTACAAGCACAAATCAGAACAAAGACAAAAAAAATCCCATCTAGCTTTGCATGAATTACTGGCCAATACTTAGCATGTTCTGCTAATGTATTCCTGCACACAGTATCACCAAGCCACAATGTGAGAAACAAGCCACAATAGTGTAGGTTTAACTAGTATTGTTTTTTTTAAAAAACGTTCGTAGCCTGGGTGGGTTTCCACATCCCACTTTCCAGAAAATATTGCAGACTACAGGAACCATTTGTGCCTCAGTTTGAGATTCAGACAACACAGACTCATCCCCAACAGCCTGTGCCTGTCTTCAACCGTGAAGTGACCCAGGGCAGAAAACATCGGCTCCACACCCATTTGCACCACTCAGGTGACCCTGAGGACACAGGTAAAGCTTAAAATGGCCTCAACGACTCTCTAAAAGAATGCAAATGACCAGCTGCCTGCAAGCAATATAAATCCTTCCACTCCCCACCATCTAGTCAGAGCTGAAGAAGCTTCTTGGATGAGAAGCGAAATATCTTCAAAAGAAACACAAGAAAGTCCAGATGCCTCCTGAAAAAAAACAAACACCTTTGAGATCCCACTTGCATAATGATCAAATCTCCTTCCTGCCTAATGTTACATATGAGCCATAATAATATTTTTTTTTAAAATAGGAAGCTATATCTGAATTATTTTATCGTTGAAGCTTGGAACTCCATCCATGTCTCCATCCATTGACATACATTTTCCTGAAGTTTCAAGGAAGGTGGGATGGAATTACTTCACCTGTCCCATCCTGGAGACATTCAAGATTATTAGGAGTGCACCTTCAGTCATCCCAATCACTTACATCTCTAACTGATACGATGGTTGCTGTTAACGAGTTTGAAAAGGCTTAAGTTATTTGATCAATAACTTTTGGATGGTGATCAGAGAGTGACAAACCTTAAATACGTTTCCTTTGGATGACCAGGCAATGTTTATTTCAAACCCATGTCACAAAAGCATGGTTGTTCTTCTTGCTACAGTTAACTCTGCTAAATTCACCCATCTGCAAATGAAATAAATAAATAAACCCACTTCCATTTTGGGGGGACCTGATGCCTAAAGGAATAAACTGCTCCTTTGAATGAATGCGATGAACAGATAAAAACAAAAAACAAAAACGTAGGAAATAAATGAACAGAAAGGCAGATATAAAAGTTCAGAAGTAAATAATAAATGCTAAACCCTTGGAATTAGGCACAGTTCATAAGCAGCTAGTGAATCCAGCGAACAGATGCCCACCAGTTACATCACTGAGCTGCAACTAAGACGTTGAATTGTAGCGTAGGCTAGTTCCATTCTGTCACTCAAATTCAAGTCTTGTGCGAGGCAGCGGTTCATGCAAATGTAGGCTTCTTTGTTCCAACACATCTTTTTGTTGCTAATTTTGAATGACAACAAGCTGCCTGGAATACTACAAACAGTAAAATATACCGTTTGTGAAATGTACCCAAAGCATTCCATTTACTGGTCTACTCTCCACCCTGCAGCCCATGCGCAAAACACTACAGTATGTTTTTCTGGGTTGGCAATTGTCTGTGTTCACTTAACACAGCTGACGCTACCTTAAAAAAAAATAGTACACAGAAATTAAACGCTGCAGCAGAATAGAAAGTACTCAAACGATACTGCTTTTAGTAGTACTACATTTCATCCAAGCTCTCTCCTCCGTCTCTGCTCCCAGTGAAAACAGAGATAGAAGCTTCCATTTGCTTCAGCTGAATCGCCCACTGGAACACACTTGATTCTCCCTCTCTTTGTTTTCACGTTCCATCAAACAGCATCAATTGTTGCTTCAGATAAGAAAGGATGCTGCATTAAAGCACCATTATTCTTAATATTTTCTTAACAGACAATGGGACATAGACAATTGGCTTGAGCTCAAAAGCACCGAGGATTTTATAACGTCGCAAATGGCAGTGATGGATCATCCACTCAAAAGCTCTTTCAGAAGTTTAGTGACTCTGTTGATTAGGCGCTTTCTGATGAAAAAGCTGATTTTTTTTTTAAACTGCACATCCAATGCCAATACTAACCAAAGTGTATTCAAGGAAGATGCACTGGACGTGTGAAGCAGCAAATGAAGTACAAAGTCAAAAACAAATGAAGATAGAAGGAAGCATAATGAGCCACAATTGGTTGAGTTCATGTTTAACACGATAACATAAATGGTGGTTTATTAATCACAATAAATGGTTTAGAACATTATAACCATCATCATCATCATCATCATTGTATGGCATTGTTACAATAGCCAGGAGACCACAGTACTATTGCAGAGTAATAGTTTGGCTGCCAAGACCTTCTTATAAAGAAAATTTATATAAAATGTTTTATAGATGGCCCTTGCCATCAGCAAGATTGGCAAAAATGTTTAAAAATATGTCAGATAGATGTTGGAAATGTAATCATAAGTCAGATGCTTATTATCATGTATGGTGGACATGTGTTACAGCAAAGAAAATACATACTTGGCTAGAAAAGATGTTGGGAAAACATGTAGATTTTAAACCTGAACTTTTTTATTAAGTACTAGCTGTACCCGGCCACGCGTTGCTGTGGCTCAGAGACCAATTTACCTTTTCTTTCTTTTCTCTTTCGCGTGCTAGATATATTATCATCCATATATTTTTGTGCGCGTATAAGTTTACGTTGCAACACAGTTTTAAAGTTTTGTTAGTCACTTCTTGAAAGCCTCTAAATTCTAAAACTTGTTTACTTGTAAATGTAAAAATAAATATATTCTAATAATACGGTCTTTTCTAAAATCGACAAAGTATATATTTGATTTTACACGTGATAACAGTGGCAAGAATCATATTTGCACAATATTGGAAAAAGGAAGAAATACCATCAGAGGAAGAAATATTTTTTTTAAAAAAATACTAGAATGTGCAGAAATGGACAGACTAACTATGAGGTTGAAAGAAAAAGAAGAAACAGAATACTATCAGACTTGGGACTTGTTTCATCAATGGCTGGAGAAAAAGAACAAAGGATTAGGAATTAAATTTGTATTAGTGAATGATAAACTAAGACAACATGTTGTTGAATAAGTACTATTGAATTGTATGGAAAAAATAATAATAAAAAATTACAAAAAAAATGGTTGCCAAGGTACCAGCGTGTCCTTCCCAACGTGTGACACAAGAGGGCGAGCTAGTCTTGACATCAGAGAGAAAGAAGAGTGGCTCTTTCTGTAGCATCACCCATATCCCCCCTCCCTTCCCAGACAGCCTCACAAGTGGGAGCTGCAACTGGGAAGGTTCAAAGCTGTCAGGAATCTGACTGACTGCACAGAAGCACTAACTGCTCCCCGGCAAGGGGTACCTATTTATCTACTTGCATAAAACTTGCTTTTGAACTGTGAGGTGAACAGAAGCTGAGGCAAGTGACGGCAGCTCTCCCTGCCACTCAGTGCCAGGGCTCAAACCATCTCCGACATCATTAAGCCACTGAGCCACCGAGCCTCTGGTTTAGAACACTCTAACCCAGTGTTTCTCAACCTCATTTTTAAGATGGGTGGACTTCAACTCCCAGAACAATCACCTAAATATGAGCCAGCCGTGTGCTGCAGCTGCCCAAAAGGCCAACACAGTGCTGGGCTGCATTAACTGAGGGATAGAATCAAGATCATGTGAAGTGTTAATATCACTTTACAAGGCCTTGGTAAGGCCACACTTGGAATACTGCATCCAGGTTTGGTCACCGCGATGTAAAAAAGATGTTGAGACTCTAGAAAGAGTACAGAGAAGAGCAACAAAGATGATTAGGGGACTGGAGGCTAAAGCATATAAGGAAAGGCTGCTGGAATTGGGTATGTCTAGTTTAACGAAGAGAAGGACGAGGGGGGACATGATAGCAGTATTCTAATATCTCAGGGGCTGCCACAAAGAAGAGGGAGTCAAGCTATTCTCCAAGGCACCTACCTGAAGGCAGGACAAGAAGCAACGAATGGAAACTAACCAAGGAGAGAAGCAACTTAGAACTAAGGAGAAACTTCCTGACAGTGAGAACAATTAACCAGTGGAACAACCTGCCTCCAGAAGCGGTGAATGCTCCAACACTGGAAGTTTTTAAGAAGAGACTGGACAGCCATTTGTCTGAAATGGTATAGGGTTTCCTGCATGACCAGGGGGTTGGACTAGATGACCTCCAAGGTCCCTTCCAACTTTACTACTACTACTACTACTACTACTACTACTACTACTACTACTACTACTACTACTACTATTATTATTATTATTATTATTATTATTATTATTATTATTATTATTATTATTAATTCCACAGCCAGCCTGCTGCCTGACAACTTCTGAAAGTTCAGGTCCATGCATTTTATTGTATGCTGGCTGGGAATTCTGGGAGCTGAAATCCATACCTCTTAAATTTGCCAAGAGTGAAAAATATTGCAAAAAGCAAAAAGAAAAAAGAAAACCATCTAGTGGAAAGGAGAAGCATTCACTTGTTTCAAGGAGGTTACTGCAATAAAGAAAGAAGAACTTTTATTTTTAAAACACTACTTCTACAGCACACGTCCTCGGAGGAGATGAGCACGAGGAGCTGGAAAACATACGAGAAGGATGAACCGAAAATAAATAACACCTAAAACTTGAAGGGAAAAGATGGCGTATGACAAACTTGATGTGTTACAGGCAAAAAAAAACAAAAAACCCAGCAACAACAACATGAAATTCACCAATGACTAATTAGAAGTTTCTTTGGAGCTATAGTGCAGCTGTTTATCATCCCACAGAAGAAACTTAGCATTCATCAATTTTTCCCCCCTTTTATAGCTTCTGCAGAAAATATCTCTTTCTTTGTAAGGACTGAACCGTGTCAAACTTAAACTGCATCAGATACAGTGAGGTCTAGAGAAAGAACACCCCCCCCAAAAAATTGTCTTCCTCTGGTTCAGCATTATTATAAAAATATCTGTCTATTACCACACTGTGGGTGTAGCTGAGAAAGGCAGCAATAGCATTTGGTGAAGGTATGGAAGAACATTTGCAGATAAAAGAGACTGTACAAAGAGAAAAAAATTAGAGGGGAGTTGTTAACTGTCTTCCAGTACTTTGAGGGGCTGTCATGGAGGAGACTGACTTATTGTCCAAAGCACCTGTGGGCAGGACAAGAAGGAAGGGGTGGAAACTTGCTAAAGAGAGATACAATCTAGAAATAAGGAGGGATTTTCTGACAGCGAGAACAGCTGGCCTCCTGGAGTTGTGGAGGCTCCATCACTAGAGGTTTTCCAAAACTGAATGGACAACCATTTGACTGGGATGGTGTCAGGTCCCCTTGAGCAGGGGGCTGGAGTAGAAGACCTTCAATTCTATGTTCTAGAATTAAGTGGGAAACGAATAAGTGTGAGAAAGAGATTTCAAATAACCCTCCCTTGATTTTGCATGGAATAAATGAAAATAGAGGCAGCACTGATCCCAGCGCTTCTGGAAGAGAAATGGGGTGTGAGGAGAGGATCAAAGAATCCCCCAACCTGCAGAATTTAAAAGGTAAGAGGAGAATCCAACAATGGAAAACTATCTGCTATCTAATTAAATAGAGACTGTTGAAATCAGAGAGCCAAACCTGACACGTCTTCAAGAGCTTGAGACCAAGTCAAGACTGGGTCTCCTAGCAACAGGGGGTGTGTCAAGTTTGGCTAACTTGGTCTCAAGAGCAGGCAGACAGAGAAAACCCATTGGTGGATTCTCCATCTCCGTACTGGAGAAGATTCTGTTCTTAGTATTCCTTGCAACAATAGAGTTCCTGTAGTCCTTGTAGGATCTATTTCCTGACCTAACCTATCTTGGAAGACTGACAGTGAGGGGAAACAAGCAAAAGTTCTTTTTTAAAAAAAATATATATTAAAATCATTAGCACAAAAGCTCTTCAACCAGGAGGTCTTGAATTTGGCACATTTTCTTCCTTCTGAGAGCACTACCAAGCTTGAAAATGTCATCTAATTTTGCATATCCTTGATAGCCGGGCGTGTACGGGTGTGCATGCTCATGAGATAGGAAAAGTGAGAGAGGAATAGGAAAGAGTGAACTCATACTGTATGATTGGCTGCTTGGGAAAGTTTGATCCAAAACAAATGCACAACAGAAATTTGTAGCCCTGTCTGGTATTCTTCAACACCGATGCACTTTCGGTATTAAAAACACCACCAGGGAGTCTGCAATGAAAATAATATCACTCTCCGTCAGATAAACTAGCAACAACAATAATAGAGGGTTGCTGTATAGTTCAATACACAATAAATATATAGTTTGAATACCTCTGTTGGACCCTGCACAGGAAAAG
>NW_015388524.1:39165-41160 GCF_001527695.2 Protobothrops mucrosquamatus
GAAATTTGTAGCCCTGTCTGGTATTCTTCAACACCGATGCACTTTCGGTATTAAAAACACCACCAGGGAGTCTGCAATGAAAATAATATCACTCTCCGTCAGATAAACTAGCAACAACAATAATAGAGGGTTGCTGTATAGTTCAATACACAATAAATATATAGTTTGAATACCTCTGTTGGACCCTGCACAGGAAAAGTTTCAGACACCATGGGGTGATGTGTTCAACGAGGCATTGATCGAAAAGGCTGAGCACCACATTGGCATTTTGCTCTCCCGTTTCTTAGATTTCAAAATCATCAAAACCAAGTCAGGAAGAGAATAATGAATAGGGGAGCAAAAAAACTTTGGTGGGTTCTTCCTTTAAAGAAAGTGTCTTGAGAACAAACAACTGCAGGAATGCCAGCACTGCACCAACTGTTCAAATTAGAAAAGCAGGACCCCACAAATCATTTTGTGATAGGGCTGTACTATTCTAGAACCATCAGCTATTTGTTAATAAAAGATGTTCCTTAAAAAAAAGAAGTAATTCAGCCCTTTACATTTTGCCCAAAGCTTCTGATGACCTTGTTTAAAGTGCAGGATTCTGATTTGAATTTGCCATTCTGATCAAAACGAGCATATGGCAGCTTGCACTGTGTCAATAATAAGAATGTTTTTTTTCCTTGTTCTGGAAACCCTGGTCCCACTAAGATAGTGCCTGTAATTTCATGATTCATATATTCGCAAAGGCATGCAGAGTTTTCATTCCCTTCCTTAGACTGAATTATGAGTTAATGAAGTCATATTCCTGAAACACATTGCCTTGTTTTATTTTATTTTATTTATCATGAATCTTATTGCAAGACTTCAGGAAAATATCTGTTTTTACCTCTCTGTCAACTTCTGCACACCTCTATAAGTACAGCAATTAATTGAGATGCTAACTGTTATTTTTCTAATCTTGTGCCTAGCAGGTATTAGCTAATGTTCTGGAAACTCAAATCCAGGAATATCTTGAGGACAGTGAGATGGGGAAGATAGCTTAGGTTGAGATGAAGACTTAATTTCTCACCCTCTTTTAAAACATGAGCCACAATAGGTAATTTTTCTGACTTGGAAACAAAACAATGAAGGTGTATTCCCTAGCTTTCACTTTTTGTTGTGTTTTGTTTTGTTTGAGGGACATTTCTGCCTAAATGCTAATGGACAATTCACAAACAATTCCCCTGTTAGCTATTGAGGGTCCTTCAGGAGCCAAACTTTTTTGACCACAAATTTATAAAATGTTTATCGGTATTAAACTTTTATAGTTTAATGATTTTACCCTGGTGTTCACTTTTATTTATTTATTAAAATGGGCATGTAGAGACAACGCTTCTCCTTCTGTTATGACCCCTTAATTCCACCATCAAAAAAACAACAACTATCAAGGACCCTTGAGGACTTTGAGACTTGATGAACCTTTGGCACACCTCAACTTCTGATTCATCCTTTGAAGTGCTAAAGTGAACCGAGAGGCTGTTAACTCAAGATGTAATTCCAATTCACTCAGATGCAGTTTATGCAGGATCTGTAGCCGATGGAAAGATTAGGGTAAGGCAGTCAGCTGAGAAGCAAAGCAAGGCCCTATCCGCAATCCTCATTACTTTGCAAGGCTCTGTTTGCTCTGCTTTGGCTCTGTAGGATGGTTTTTATGTTTGATTTTGTCCATCGTGTGTGACCGGCATAAAGATGAGGATTTGCTGAAAGAATGGGTCGGGCAGCAGCACCTTGAGGATAGATAATAAAAAGGCAACTCCAGACCATACACAGCAGACAAGAGCCAAAAGATGTGGGCTTATTGCATGTAGGGTTTTTCCATACTTTGTATCTGTGCTGATATTGAGTCAGATAGCACAAACCTTATCTGCACAGAAGACTGGATTCACAAACTGTGGCATGAGGAAGGAAGGAAGGAAGGAAGGAAGGAAGGAAGGAAGGAAGGAAGGAAGGAAGGAAGGAAGGAAGGAAGGA
>NW_015388524.1:41307-63947 GCF_001527695.2 Protobothrops mucrosquamatus
ACCCCCCGAGATCCGGACGATCCCGGATCTCTTAACCTTCCGCCGCGCCCTCAAGACATGGCTTTTTCAACAAGCGGGACTGACCTAGGGTGAATTTTAAATAGGGAAAATTTTTTAAAGATTTTAATAATGACACAGCCATTAATATATTTGGTTTTTAATTGGTTTTATAGGGGAAATGTTTTTTGTGTTGTTTTTTTAACATGCTGTGAGCCGCCCTGAGTCCCGTGGGGAGAAGGGCGGCATAGAAGTTTAAAAATAAATAAATAAATAAATATTCTAGTGCCCCACCATTGCTACTTTGTCATGCCTTTGTTTGTAGTCAGCCTGTGCAATTTTCCTGCACAAGCTAACTAGGTTATTATGGTGGGTGGCTCAATCAGCCAGATGTTTAGGCTGAATTTGGTATTTGCTATCAAGTCTTTCCCAAGAGCCTAGGATAGGCAGATGTTGTTGCTTAATATCCTTCTTCAAAGATTCTTTTTTTAAAAAAAATCATCTCAGCTTTAGTTGTCATCCTAATTGTTTCTTCATATGCCAGAAGCCTCTTAGACCCACAAACCTATTCTTGGAGTTAAGATCTCATCCACTGTTAGCATAGCAACAGAAATCTGGTAAAAATGTCCAAAGAGCAACATGAACTATTTTTTTTCTTCTATTGAACCAAAAAGATGAAATTGATATTTCAGGAGAAGAAGGAAGGAAGGACACAGTGTGACACTTGGGGGGAAAAATGCAATGTGGTCTAACATATGTTCATTCAAATGCTTGTACATCATCATATTCTACAAAATGCACCAACTGCACTGGTGACAGCTGTTTTGAAGAAGAATGGCTAGAGGCAGGTGAGGACTTTTACATTAGCAGCTCGGAAAACTGGTATTTCAGTTCCCTCTTCACCTAAGCTTGATAGAAGTCACTCTGTAAATTCACCCCAGGCAAATATGTTGAAATAAGAAACAGTATTCTTTGGAGGAATCCCACTCAGTTCATGTCTTGCCACTTTGAGTTTAGCACTTTGGTGAATATTCTTTTACAAGGGTGGTCATTTGTTTCTGGCTTGAGGGCGACTCCAGTTTCTGACATTAACTAGGGACAAAAGGGAAGCTACACAAAAAAGGCACCAACCTGGGGTTCAATCAGCCCAATTTAACCATCAAAGAGGAAACTGAGCAAAGACAGCCATTGTGCCTCCTCGCCCAAGTGAGGCAAGGAGCAATTTTGGCAAGAGGGAAATAGCAAAATGCACTCGCGGCCCCAAAGGTAGCTATTGAAAGACAGCAACAAACAAAGCCCACACATTGTGACTTCTTTTTATTGTAACATGGAAGCGTGACCACAAGTTCATGTGCACAAAAGCCTCTTCCCTTTCTTTTCGTTTGTGGTTTTTGCCATTTTAAGCTCACCAGGACGCTTAATTGTAAATAATGGGTACAATAGGAGGAAATAAGGTTAGATTCCCAGTAGATATTTTGGGCTATTTTGGTACTAAATATATCCAACAACCTGAGAAATGAACAAAACTGAGAGGTTTCACAACACTTTGATATAGCCCAGTCATCTTTTTTTTTCTCACACTGTATTATTACTGTACTATTAGTGTGTTTCACATCGGTCTGTTCCTCAGCAATTTTACCCAAAACACTTCAGACTGTAGCTACCCTTTATGAAGCTGATCAGTAATCATGGTGATGGATAATTCCCTAATAACCAAAGTTGGTTATTGCTATTCCAAAGAGATAACTATTATATTATGGAATAAAAAAGCATAAATATTTGGGGACAATTTCTCTGAACTGGCCAAAAGAGATGCAGAAAACCACTCTACTCCAGCCACCAGGTTCAGCATGTTAATTGTTGGCTATTAATTTGCTGTTGATTCTTTTGGAAAAAAAATAATTAAAATATTTAATAGTTAATATTATGTATTAAAACATCATCATGATCTTTGCTGGTTTGTTTCATTTTGCCTGCATGATCAATACATTTTACTGAGAAAAATAATTGTCTAATTACACTCTGCAGTGGTATGGTTAGTGCAGAAAAATGTATTTGCAACATTTAGAAAGGAAAACAAATAAATTTGGTCACATTTCCCAGCTTCTGTACTGCAAAAAAAAAAAAAAAAAGTAGTATGATTCAGAATACTAAGCCGCCATGTGGCAACTGTAATAGCCATAGTGGTCATCAGCCTCATATACTTTCCCCATAATGAGGCAAGCAACATAATCTTGTTAAATGGAGCATGATTGACAAAATCCACATTAAAATAGATATTGGGATATGGGGGGGGGGGAACCGCCTTTGCACAGAAATCATTAGTTCATCTTTTTTTGCTAATTGATCTAAATTAAAAATGGTATGAAGGCATGGAAGCACAACTGAACTGCAACATCATGAATGAATGGAGCTATATTACCCAAACAGGAGTGTGGTTAATTCAGATGTCCAAAATCCAGGAATGGAAGATTTTGGAAAGATCTCTAGAACCTCTGCTTATTTGCCTATCAAAGACATTTATAGGTGAAGACCCAGAATGGAGAAGTTTCTAGCTTGGTGCATATCATTACACACAACATGAAAAGTGCATTCCAAAAACACAACTTTTCTCAAGGTTTTCAACTGTTTGGCCTGACCATAACAGGCCTTAAGAAAGAAAGCTGAGTCAAAGGAGGTCTACACTGTTGATATTTTTCCTCTGGCTCACGTCAAGTTGAAATGTTGCTTTCTACAACTAAATGTAGACAGTTGTGCAAGCTTGCAGATTCCTAGCCAGCTAAATGCGGAGGTTAGCTATTTTAGGGAAAATGTGGCTATTTTAGGGGAATAGACTTTCCTAAGTCTGAGCTTCTGAAAGAGGAAGGCCAAAATTGCTTGCCTTGTAAAAAAAAAAAAAAAGTACTTGCAATGCTGAATGTAATAGTTGGGTTTTTACAAAATAGAAAAAAGAAAAGATCAGGAAATAATCTCGTATTTCCCCTTTAAGTAAATGTGCATTTTGGTATTCGACTGTAAATAGACTATAAGTGGCCTATTCAAGAATGAAGGGCAAAAGCACTATTGCTGAACTCCAGAAAAGCAACAATATTGATAATGAACATTTCAGTACAGTCTTTTGTGGTTTGCTTTAAATTCATGTATATCTATTTAATGTAGAGGTCTGTTAAATCTGCATTCACGCAAGACAAGTTGCAGAAATGGGGGGGGGGGAAAGGAGTAGGAAATAAAATATCTGCATGTTCTACTTGAATTGTTTAATTGGTGTCAGAGACTGAACTGATGCACAAAGTTGGCTCCCCATCATTGAGATATCATTCTTTCTTTAGCATACTCTGGGGGTGTGAGTGTGCGTGCGTGCGTGTGTGCATGCATATTGCCCTATAGCAGGGGTGTCAAACTGCCGGCCCCATTGCCGGCAATGGCAAAACCATCCCAATATGTTGCGCAACATCACGTAACGTCATGAGTTTGTCATGTCTGCCTTATAGCTTGATGAAAACCATTCCCAACATCTTTGGGATATTCTAGGCATATGCACAGGCATTTTGAGTCAGGAAGCAATAACGTAAATAGGAGGAGGATCAAGAGCAAAACAATAAGACTGGCAACATGTACCACAGGCGAAAGTGCACAGAAGATGGATTCCAGCAAGCAAAGACTTCCCCATTGCTTTATCCCTTCACAGCTTCAACTTACAAACATTTTGCTGTCACAGCTAAATGGTAAACAGACCCTAAAATGGTCCATTTTTATTGATGAAATGGATAATAACCTAAGTATTATAGAAGATTCCGAAATGATATTGTCAGCAGTATCTTGTTTGGTTCTCTCTCTCTCTTTTTTCTTTTTGACACAGGACACAAACTTAACAAATAAACAAATCTGAGTTGGAAAATTACATCCAAGGGTCTGCAAGAGCTCACTTCAATATCAAAGATGAATTTTAGATGAAGGAGGAGGGCGGGATATAAATCTAAATAATAAAATAAAATAAATAAATATACAAATCTCTCTCTTTCTCTTTCATCCCTCTGTCTACCAGAATTGTGTGATCTGTTCTGAAGATCACTCTGAATTATGATGAGCTTGATGGGTGTAAATTTAATAAATAATCAAAATAAAGTAGACCTACTGTTCAAAGCATAAAGACACTAGTTATTTTGAAGTCTTGCTGTGGCAACTAGGAGGACTTCACTGTAATACATGAAGAGAAGATATTTCAACTGGGGATGGTGTGCTGAACAGAAGCCAAACCACTGCATCAGTGGCCAGTCTGCCAGAATTGTCTTCTGTGAATGCACATATCTGCTCAGCTTACATTACAGTTCCTCAGAGGACTTGCAGTAAGCTTTTAAAAAGATGAAATATCTGACTTGCTTCATCCATGAGGGAGCACAGGATTCCGATAACTATTTTGTTTGTTTTTTGAAGTGCAGCTGAATGTAAAGTCCTAGACAATCGTACACATACACATCTCTTCAGAAATGTTTTATGTTTTTTTTGTAATGTTCTTTCAAAACCCTTTCCATGAGATACCATAATCAAATGTTATTTATTGCCACTCAAAAACCTTGATGCTATCTGAAAGAACTCATCTTATTCCTAATTCACCGATACTTACTTTTTGTAGTATCTTCCCTGACAAAAACCTGCTGCAATTCCAAACAGATCCTTATTTTTCATGATATCCAAATTGCCATAATATATGTATTAGACTGACTAAATAAATATCTTCTACCTATTGAAAGATACAATAGATGTTGGATACATCCGTGTTCCCAGGGCACTTTGGACTATGAAGAGTCCATAATGGTACATTATAAAGGTCAACACTTGTAGAAAAACGCAACAGCTGTTGCATAAGTATCCCCAAAGCACACTGGACTATGAAAGTAAATTCAAATTCACAATGGCTGCATTTCTTCCTAATACCATGGACAGATCATTTTTTGTCTCTGAAACACTAGTCAGTTAATGCAGGGGTCCTCAACCTTGGCAACTTTTAAGACTTGTGGACTTCAACTCCCAGAATTCCTCAGCCAGCAAAGCTCTGCTGGCTGAGGAATTCTGGGAGTTGAAGTCCACAAGTCTTAAAAGTTGCCAAGGTTGAGGACCCCTGAGTTAATGCACTGAGTGGAGTTCACTTGAACTGATCCACGTACAGTTTGGTTATGCAGTATCTCCATCTGCAACATTGGATCTGCAGTATCATTATTATCAAATATATTCATATTGCAATTATCATGGCATATCTTGTGCAAAGTTGTTGTTTTTTTCCCCAAAGGGAGTATGAGACAGCCTTTGTCTGGGATGGAATAAGGTCTCCTGCCTTGGGCAGGGGGTTAGACTAGAAGACCTTTAAGGTCCCTTCAAGGCCCTATGATTCTACGGTTAGTGATAATGGTGATGAATATACAGTAGTTATAGAAAGTAATACAGAAATGCCGCCCTCTTATTTCAATTTCATCCTGTTTCTGTATGTCTGACCTTTTAAATCTATATGAAAAAAACACACTTTCCACCCAAAGACGCTCACCAAATATATGCAAGCTAAGATCCCAATCATGTTATGGTCCCAGATATCCATACTGGTATAATCACTTCTCCAATAAACATGCATTTCTGTAAACATTTGTTTGGTTGAGAAACTACATTGACAAATTCCATCCTCCCCCAAAAAAGTCCACTTATCTGGGGATAATTGCATTTGCATATAGATTCGGCTAACAAAATGTAGACCACTTTTCATTAAAAGGTTAATTTATTTCTCCCCAACCTTTGGTTGAGATGAAAATCTGTTCCCATGCCTTTCTGAATTTTCATTTTTAGTATTTGCCCAGAGCTAATTTTTATTGCAAGAGATTCTATTTGATTTTAGTGTTGCCTGCATAACCATCCAGCATTTTCCACACAGTCTACACGTCAGGCACAAATCACGGAGACAATGTCGTTCTCCTCTGCAGACAATGTAAAAAAACAAAAAAAATGTAACTCCATCACAAACAATCCACTTCTATCATCAGAAAACTTGATCCATAATCACCAATTATAGAAAGAGGCAATGGATTGGGCTTCGTTCTCCCTGTTGTGTTTTCTCCCTCTCAGAAATATTTAATAATACCAAAAACCACATCTGAGCAAAAGGCCAAAATGCTCACATTTAAATCCACTCAAGCCAATGATGGATAGGGAAGAAAAGGAATTCACAGCAAAGTGTTTTCCTTTAAATAACTACACACGGTCTGTTTTTGTTTGGTTTTGCCCACTTAAATAAACTTTAAAGTTGGCATTTCAATGCCCATACCCAAAAAGAGCTCAGCGCTGCCCTTCATTTTTTTCTAAAGCTAAAATTTTCTGGCTAAATTTTATGAGGACAGAAAACCAGAGTTAAGACAACCCTCCTCCCTTACCCTTAACATTTATATTTTATTTATAACGCTCCTATGATATACTTTCCAAGCCTGTTTAAGACATACAGTAGGTTCAAGTAGATTATACTTTCCATTTAATGGCCAGCTTTCCATGCATCTCTAGGGATATAGTCTCCAATATTTCTGTTAAAAGACAGCAGATACTGTGAAACTGGAGCTCCCACAGGGAAAAAAAAGAATATAGCTAGCACAATTGCCAAACTGGGATCTAAAAGCTCTGTTCTAATATCATTAAGTCTATGTCACCCGAAGGCAAAAATGATTAGAAATGTTGAGGTTCTTGTAGGCACATCTACATGTGAATGTCCCTTCTCAAAAAATGTAAATTACCGTGTTTCCCTTATATTAATTTTTGCTCCAAAAAAACCACATTAGCTCTTATTTTCAGGGAAAG
Source organism: Protobothrops mucrosquamatus (assembly GCF_001527695.2). Classification (NCBI taxonomy): domain Eukaryota; kingdom Metazoa; phylum Chordata; class Lepidosauria; order Squamata; family Viperidae; genus Protobothrops; species Protobothrops mucrosquamatus. The sequence continues at coordinate 48,133 of NW_015388524.1, forward strand.
ATGATACTAAATATGATACTGGCTGACGATCTTAACTGGGGCTTCAGGAAATCCTGAAGACACTTGATGTTCAAGCTATGATATGGGTTCTCAACCAAATGCATTTTTAATACAGATTTAGGTGAAGGACTATAGCAGACTCTTGAATCTATGCTTTATTAGGTAGGGATCCAGGTTTCTAGGTTTACGCTTCATCCTCTAAAATAGAATTGATAGGAAATAATGCAAAAAATCTAAGACCCTGGAGATGTTCTACAAGTAGGGACAAATAATATTGGGCCAACAGGTACAAATGATCTAATCTGATCATTATTTGTAAGATACCTTCCTGTCTAAGGAGATTCTGAGTCATCCAGACATCATGGTTGTCCCAAAGGTGCTTTTTTTAGGAGGCAACTGGACTTTCTTGTGTTTCTTTTGAAGATGTTTCACTTCTCATCCAAGAAGCTTCTTCAGCTCTGACTAGATGGTGGGGAGTGGAAGGATTTATATTGCTTGGAGTCCAGTTGAAAAAAGCACCTTTGGAAGATACCTTCCTCTTTTTCTATGAGCAATCTACTGTGGATAAAGACAATATTTTTATTCTCTTCAGGTTGGTTAAATGCTACTATGGTCTTGGCCAGAAATCTAATATAATAAAATTGGATCCATATTAAAATAGTCGACGTTTTTCTACAAGTAAGGAAGGTTAGCACTGCAGATGGCCATTCTGTTCCATGCTTGTGACCCTCTAACTGAAGAAAGCCATGTGGTTAAGTAGCAAAATTCGGCAATGGAACAGGTGACTTTAGCATCTCTCTCAGCAGTAACATAAGTTATGCAAAAACGTTGAGTACAACCGGAAAGACATTTTTAGCAGTAACCGAAGACGTCACCCTCATCTCAAATCAGAAATAAAAGGGACAACCTAAGAAAGGAAAAGCAAAGAAAACTCTATGGTTTGAACTGCACCTGATCCATATGGTCCATTGTGTTAACAGGACTTTGGAGGAAACTGAGCTTAACACACTGCTTGACTGCAACGGCTTCGATATACATAACTGAAGACTAAACCCGTCTATGCTGCAATCAATAGTGATGAGACATTTTGCCTTGCAGAGGGACAGGCCTCTGCATCAGCATGGAAAGAAAGAAAGAAAGAAAGAAAGAAAGAAAGAAAGAAAGAAAGAGAGAGAGAGAGAGAGAGAGAGAGAGAGAGAGAGAGAGAGAGAGAGGGAAAGAAAGAAAGAAAGAAAGAAAGAAAGAAAAAGAAAGAAAGAAAGAAAGAAAGAAAGAAAGAAAGAAAGAAAGAAAGAAAGAAAGAAAGAAAGAAAGGAGGCTGAGTCAATTGGTCTTCTTCAGCCCTTGGATTTCATGGAACTGAGAAGCCACAGAGATACTGCAGGTGATCTGTTCTGATCTACCAGGTTGAGCTGAGATACCCTGGTGATTCCTGGAGGCGCATTGGAGAGGTGCTGAAATCAAAAGGGAATTCAATTATTCCACATGCAGCCTTCTTTTTAGTCACATTCAGGCTTTCATACTCGGTACCAAAAGAACGGCCAGAGATATTAGGATAAAAAAGTCAGTACATGAATCTAGCAAGTTGGAAAGCCACATTTTTTTCCCATTTTTTTTTTAAAAAATGCTATTATGTGCAGTATAGAAGATAGCCTTGGTGCTATCTGTATGTATAATTCAGTGGGATATTGGGATTTGTCAAGCATCCTTAGTAAAGTAATGCCGAAATTTTTTTAATGCAACAAAGGTTACAAAGGACACAAAACTCTATCTATGCTAGCATTTTTATTTACACTATTTAGTCCATTTATAAGCTGCTTCAGTCCCATAGTAACTCTAGACAACAACTTGAGAATACCTAAAATATGATGGCTTCTTTCACTGATTGCCAAGAAGTTAATTTTCTAATAGAATATGGTGGCTCTGCCTTAATTAATAGCAATATAGCATCTATTTCATGCAAAACCCCTGATTCAATTCATGAAGTTGAAGTTTATCCTCTTTCCCAAGTGAAGGTTATAAGATACATGCATAAGCCCCCTTGAAAAAAAAATATATTCACAGTAAGACTATATTTAAACCAAATAAACTTTCATAATTCTCTTTCCGTGAACACTGGGAATATTACTTTAGGGAACTGGCTGAAATCTCTCTCAATTACTGCAGTGTAAAAATGAGATGTGGAAAGATAAACCAACCCATTTCCGTCCTGTTAATGCATGGCAATTAAGCATGATGTAAAAACAGCCCATTAAGATAATCAGTATAAACTTCATTGGAAGTATATCTATATATATATCAATTTGGACCAATGTTCTAAGTCTCTGGGGAGGGGGTTGAGAGGGAGTGGGGAAGGAGATGACAGAGGTTGGTTATGGTGATGGTCTTTAAGGCTAAATGCAGCCACAGTCATACCTTTACACCCAGGATCTACATCTCAATTGTGCACAGTCACAGCTTCTTAATCTCTCTTAATAGCTCTGGGTCCCTAATGCCACATATTTCCTTCACCAGCTACAGCCACAAGATCCTTCTTCTCTACCCAGATGTTTTTCCAGATCCTCCTGGGGAATTCCACTTGTCTTAATTATTGGCTTTTACAGATTTCTACAAGAAAAAACACAGGGATAATCTAAAGATATACAGACTTAATTTGCTTCTTTGTCCACTCCCTTACCATACTTGTGAGAGTCTATCTTTTCTTTCTCGCAACATTCCCCAATGTTTTGCCATCTTCAAAAGCACCGGAAGAGGCAACACAATACAAGAGGCAACGGATGGAAACTAACCAAGGAGAGAAGCAACCTAGAACTAAGGAGAAATTTCCTGACAGAACAATTAACCAGTGGAACAACCTGCCTCCAGAAGCTGTGAATGCTCCAACACCGGAAGGTTTTAAGAAGAGACTGGATAACCATTATAGGGTTTCCTGCCTGAACAGGGGGTTGTGGACTAGAAGACCTCCAAGGTCCCTTCCAACTTTATTATTCTATGTTCTAAAGGTCTCCCAGCCTTGAAGCAGATGCCAAAATTATTTTCTTTGTTCTCTAAAGCAGAGGTCCCCAACCTTTTGGACACCACAGACCGGTTCTGTAGAGAAAGGTTTTTTCCACGACTGGAGAGTGTGTGGTTTTGTGTGCTGCCTGCATCACATGGATGGGACTTTGTTTGTTTGTGTGGACTGATTGTTGGCATGCTGTGGTCTGGTACTGGCATTCTTCTCTATTTGCATCACCATAACATTTATCCAATACTTCTCATCAGAACCTCATGTTTTTCTTCTCCAATGGTCTGTTTCATTTATAAAAGTTGTGTCTTTACCACTTGGCTGTTGTATTCTTAGGTAATACTTTGTGGTTGCAGAATATTTTATTTCAACCCAACTTTAGGTATTTTGCTTCTTTTTTTAAAGAAAAAAAATCTTCTGTGTCAATAAACAATTTTTTTCCAGTGGAAGGGGGAAAAGGATGACAACTTAAAAGGCATTTATAAGGGTATGAGCAACAATTTTCTTACAACAATAAGGCACACATACAGTTAAAGCTAAAATTAAAAAATAAACAATAAAGAAAAATAAACACCGCCAGGTTTCCTCTTTTTCCCCATAGAAATTATACACATAATTGTTTAAACAACAACTGAGAAACCATCAGCAAGAAATTGCACAGACCAGCAAGTGTATTTCTGGCGCAGGGTTAGCAATAAAATCAAATTTACAGTTCCTGACATGTCCAAGTCTTGACACACAAATAACTTGTATTGAAATCGTTGTGTGTTCTTATCCAACTCATCTGAGGCCAAGAATGACACTCAGAGATAATGCAAAATAAGATCAGTGGAGGATGAGTCATAATATCAACATTATTGTGAACATCCAGAAAATAAAATGTAAAATATCTGTTTGAATTTATGGGGAATTGGAAGACTCATATAACAGTCTAGAAAATGGGAGATTGTGAGCGCTAGTCCTGCCTTGGGCAAAAAGCCAGCTGGGTGACCTTGGACCAACCATTTTCTCCTAAGAAGGAAGATTAGCCACTTTCTCTTAAGAAGGATGAGGTGGCAAACCAATTCTGAAAAACCTTGCCAAGAAAAATGAGGGACTTTTCCAGGGAGTCTCTGAGAATCAAACAAAATTGAACAGAAGAAAAACAAAAACATAATTACAAACACTATTGAGAAGGAGAGCAGAAACACATGCTCAGAGAAGAGAAACATACAGGTTGTGAACCACGTATGTCACCCGCTCTTTCATCAGAGATAGCACAGAATGCAACATTGGCATGATTATTGCACACAAATGTCAAAGGACATTTTTTTACCAAAGAGCATGAATCATGCAAATCATAAAAGCGATGTTCTCCCTTATTGGAGATGAATCAGATAACTGCTATAGTGCTTGACTTATCTCAACAAAGCACATTCTGAGTACTAAGAATGGTATGTTATACAGTCACCAATAAGTTGTCTGAAATGTAATCAGGACAGATGGTTTCAATGTAGGAGATCTTTTCGGAATATTGTCCTTGGAGATGGACATTTCAATTGGAGCAGAATGAAAGAGAATGTGGCACACCATTAACAAGACATGCAAAAAAACCATCAAGAATTAGGAGTCCAAGCAACTTACTAAACACCTTTTGGGTCAGTTCTTGTTCCTTTCATTTCTTAACAAGTAATAGATGGTTTTCTTAGGTATCTTTTTAAAGATGGTTATTTTATGCACTGATAAATTTTAGATGTGTCAATAGAGATTTGGGATAAATGGACATAGGCTCATTTACTTGTGTTAGTTTTGAAGTCGCGTTTGGTTCTTTTCCCTAAAGACTACCTCAATCTTCAAGAGGACATTTTCTGATTGGCCTCCATGAAATGCCAAAAGACACATGGGACAAATATTCTGGCCCAGTATGAGAACTGGGAGAGAAACATAAATTACATATCGCTTTGGTCCAATCCAATCTAAGAGATGTCTCCATATGCAGCATACTTGCCTGTTACCCATGATTCTTCAAACACATGTGTTTGTTATATACATAAGAAATAGAAGACAGTTTAAATAAAATATGGGTTTTTTTTCGTGTTACAGAGGGCAAATATCTCTCTGTATAGGAGCCTGGCGTGTTCTGATTTCATGAAACACACTGAGTTGGGTTTACTAAAGGTATCAAACATTTACAAGTCTCTAGAGACTCAGAGATTTAATGGATGACATTTAACATTAAATCAGTGGTGTAAAGAAAGAGGTTCTTTCTCCAGGTCTTATGAGATATGGTCTGAGACTCCTTTATCACACAGCCTCTTAATTGTAGCACATCTCAAAATGATTAGGTCTATGGTTAGCAACAGGCCTTTATGAGGGCAGGGACCTCTGTGATGAATAGGAATTTTCTCATAATTCCTTTGGATGCAACAGCCTGGAGTTGTAACTGAGAGACAGACCCCAATTATTAAGTGATTAATGGAATAGTAATTGCCACCCTTTTGTGTGCATTTATCACCTGGTTCAGTATTAATCATTGGAGGCACTATGAAAAAGAAAATATTTTCCCACTGAAGAATTTTACATGGTTGGGAGGAAAGGCATCAAAGAGACAGATTATTAACAGAGAAGTTAGCTTTGGATAAAGAACAAAATGTGCTCCAAGCTTTCCTTCTGGATCATCTTGTTCCTATCAGAAACAAAAAAGTAGCATTTTTTAAAACGATAAATCTTTAACAAAATAAATTAGCAATATATGTCTTCATTAAGCACTTTCATGCCTTTAATAAAAGAGTACAAATGAGAAAAATAAGTTAATAATAAAAGACCAGATATAGTTGACACTGCCTATTGATAACGATGATGATTTATACCAACCAGTTCCTCTATCATTATATTTCTTTGGAATTGCTTGCCCAAGATGTGTTGGACTTTAACATCCACCACTGAAAAATGACATGGGAAAGAAATTTATACAGCAAAAAATTTACCTAGCAAAAAATCTTCCAAGTATCTAGTTCGCGCGGTAACAGAACTCAAAAACTGAAAAAGGTCACAGAAACACAGGCACTGTGGGAGATTTGGGTGTGTGTGTTTGTGTGTATGTCTTTATTTTTAAAAAAGCACAAAAATTGTTCGTTCTCAATTACAGTTATGTCCTGGTTATTCTTATTAAGAGATCAGGGACATCTTCTACTAACTGTCTTCTTGGAACAAAGGCAGAGGAGAGGAAGGGGGAGAGAGAGAGAGAGAGAGAGACTCTCTCTCTCTCTCTCTCTCTCTCTCTCTCTCTCTCTCTCTCTCTCTCTCTCTCTCTCTCTCTAGGAGAGAGAGAGAGAGAAAGAGAGAGATCTATGTTGAAATGGATAAATCTGATAAGTGTTAAAAATGTAGTTGACTGACTCCTCCCTTACAAAATATTTATACACTTCAATAAAGAAAAAATAAGAATTGATTTGTCAGAGGAAAGCTACAGACTAAAATGACATAATCATAAGCAGCAAAAAAAACTAATCCGTATCTGGGTAAACAATAAAACAGGTGCATAATTTAGGAATTTAAAAACCACAGCACACTTTTTAAAAAAAAAATCTAGTTTTTTTTTCTTTCGTTTGCAACACAAGTCGTACTTTGTGTTGCCTACTTTCTAACGGTGTTTTCCACATCATATGCTCGGCAACACCCCTTTTCTAAGCTAATAGATCTTACAAGCATGGAAAACGTTAACCATTTCACATGGGTCAATGCCCTATGAATGCATCATTTAGCTTATTTGTAAGGATATAAGGCATATATTTTTTTTAGTGTAGAATAGTGTGAATAATGATTTTCTCAGGAGTTTCACTGAAACGTCTTGAGATTCTTCTCCCAAGTTCAGGCAGCTTTCCCTGAAAGCTTTATCCACCTCTGAAAATCTTCATAATGGAATTATAAATTACAATATTAATGTCTTAGTTCCGTCTAAGCCAGAGGTCTTCAGACTTGGCCCTTTTATGACTTGTGGACTTCAACTCCCAGAATTCCTCAGCCTGGCTGAGGAATTCTGGGAGTTGAAGTCCACAAGTCATAAAAGGGCCAAGTCTGAAGACCCCTGTTCTAAGCTAAATCTAAATTCCTGCTAGTGTGTTCAGTTTACAGTAGGTTCTACTAGCATCCGAAATAAATAAATATCTCTAGTGCTTAAACAGAGATTTTTTCTTCTTCTTTCATTTCTGCATCAGCTTAACAGTTCCTTTTTGATAGCTTGCACAGAAATAGGTGCCTATTTTAAGGGGTTACTTTAATAGTAGTAGTAGTAGTAATAATAATAATAATAATAATAATAATAATAATAATAATAATAATAATAATAATAATAATAATAATAATAATAATAATAATATAATGATGATGATGATGATGATGATGATGATGATGATGATGATGATGATGATGATGATGATGATAAAGTTGGAAGGGACCTTGGAGGTTATCTAGTCCAACCCCCTGCTCAGGCAGGAAACCCTATACCATTTTCGACAAATGGCTGTCCAGTCTCTTCTTAAAAACTTCCAGTGTTGGCGCATTCACCGCTTCTGGAGGCAGGTTGTTCCACTGGTTAATTGTTCTCACTGTCAGGAAGTTTCTCCTTAGTTCTAGGTTGCTTCTCTCCTTGATTAGTTTCCATCCGTTGCTTCTTGTCCTGCCTTCAGGCGCTTTGGAGAATAGCTTGACTCCCTCTTCTTTGGGGCAGCCCCTGAGATATTGGAACACTGCTATCATATCCCCCCCCTCGTCCTTCTCTTCGTTAAAATAGACATACCCAATTCCAGCAGCCTTTCCTTATATGCTTTGGCCTCCAGTCCCCTAATCATCTTTGTTGCTCTTCTCTGTACTCTTTCTAGAGTCTCAGCATCTTTTTTACATCGTGGTGACCAAAACTGGATGCAGTATTCCAAGTGTGGCACCTTTTTTTTTTTTATAGCCAGGAAGGTAAGACCCAAGAAGAAGGCTGAAACTATCACTAACTTGCTCTCCTCAACTATATTTGGGAATAAGAGAAAATAAAATTGGAAGGGAAATTGGGAAGCTCCAGTTTTAGTTCCCGGTAAGAAAGATTGGGACCAAACTCAACAGAATACAGAAGTCATACATCACCGCTAAGTATGCTTCTCAATTCCCAGGGATTCATTGGCAGACCATTCATTGCCTCTGAAGGTAGAAAGATGAAACACTGTACTGCAGGGAAGATCATTATTTTAAAATTACATCTGATGCTCTTATTACAAAAGTATATGATTTAAAACCATGAGAGAAGGGCCTAATGCTGGCTAATTTATCACAATTCAATGCTGCATTCTCTCAGGGAAAGCAAAAGATTTTACCCACCAACGAGTCATCGAACTCGCCATTCAGGATGTGCTGGAAGGGGCTAAATTGGGTTTGCCCAAGTAAATAAATAACCACAATGAATGATGAAAGGGAAATAATAAAGTGCTCCAGGTTTCTATTACACTGTTCAGACAGACTCTTGTCATTTACTGCATGAGATAAGGCCAGTATTATCTATCAGGCTGTCTGGAAACTCGGAGCAACAAAGTGATATACAATTGAGTTATAATTGTTAAAAATAGGTTGCTCCAAACATTATGAAACAGAGAGCTTTTGTTCCCGACTAGAAAAACCAAAATTCAGAGCTTTGGGACAAAGATTCTACGAGAAATGAACGCTATGTAGTTAGTATGTATTGTACCTACAACTTGTAATGCTCACTGCAAAACAGAGAATAGTATATGTAGGCGGGCTAGATTAATATATGTTTTGGGGAGATTAAACCACTGCATGGAAGACCACCAAGACTAGACTGGGATAAAGAAAGCAATGAAAAAAAAATCCATATTGTCAAGAAGACATTATGAATATCTCCATGTTATCACTTGACATCAAAAGAGGTTTTTTTTTTTAGCTTTAAGCATGTTACGATGAATCTTATTTTCTGTGCTTCTCATTTAGCTTCCAGATGGTTTCTGTTACTAGATTTTAGAACTGTATTAAATCTGAATCCATTATATGGAATTGTATGGGGTTTTTTTTTAATGGTTCTTAGTTGCTTGATTAAGATGTGATGTTGAAAACTGGGATGTCATTCTGGGATGATGTTCTGGGATGTGAATAGTTAATATTAATCTGCTAAACAACATAAGACTTAATGGTCAGGTTTGAAGCATCTTTTTATGTTCCTGTAACTAAATATGTCATCACGTCTGAGCTCGGTTAAGAGCAGAAAGTCAGAGATTAGGTCATTAGAAAGGATTTACAGCGTTTATGACTTGGGATGTTTCCAATTAGAATTGAGAAGAACACCAAACTTTGGATCCAGCTCCCCAAACACTGTAGAATGTGTGTCACCAGCTAAGGAGATATATTGATGTTGAGCACTTGTTAGTTTCAGGGCAGCCAAATGGTATCATCAAGTAGACATTCCATTCCTTAATTTGAGCCAACATGTCACATTCTTGTTAGTAATCAGGTTGAAAAGAAATGTCAGCTCCTGGTTTCTCACTTGATAACCATCCCTTCCTTCTTGCTTTCACATCACAAACACAGTTTGGAAGGAATCAAGGATGGACCAAAAGGAAAAAAAAAGAAAAACCAACAACCCTAAATGAAGCTAATTCCCTCTGGGTATACAAACGCCCAACCAGAGATAGCAATATAAGCTGTGCTGTATGATGGCTTATGTTGCCATAGGAATGACTGTCAGCATCTGCTTCTAATCAAAAGGATTTAATTCCGGCTCTGCATGGACAGTTTTCCTTATGCCATCACACAATTTCTATGAATGGGAAGTGAATGTTTCCGTCCCTGGTTAGATGCCAATGTGGAAAGACAACCGGTCCCTTATGATTATGAAAAGCACACATTTCAGCAGAGGACAGAATATTAATCAGGGCACCTCTGCGGGACAGATAAACCATCCAGGCTATTGCAATAAACTGTGATTACGAACAGCCATACCAGATCTGCTCCAGGATGGGAAGTGGGATTGCCACAGGAGAATCTGCAACTCATCTCCTGGGACTTTTAATTGTCAGCAATTAAAGCTTAAGGATTTACCTGCCCTGTTTTATCTTCTTGCGAGAAAACAGAAGCAGGAATGGGAAGGAATGGCGAGCACACGAGGTGCTTATCTGACTGCAAACATTAAAAAATTATTGAGCCAACCCCATGAAATTTCAAATAAAAGTATCTGGAAATGAGCAGTGGTGTTTTTCTGATGAGGATTTAAAAAAAAAAAAAACCTCTAGGAGCAGAAGAAAATACTGCAGAGTATCAGGGCTACTGGCAGCAAGTTTAGCTTTGTGGATTTTCATGCTCCTACTATGGAATTACTACAGGTAGCAGCACCTTGCTGTTTTTTTTAAAAAAATTTGAATACGATTGAATCTGGCTAATAATTGGATGGGAGACCTCCAAAAATCAAAGTGTGCTTCTGAAATTCATGCACTTAATTAGTTCATTGCTACAAAGTTACAACTACGGTTCAGGATTTTGAAATACAAACAAACAAACAAATAAATAAATACTCAGGAGAGGTGATTCTGTAAAAATATTTGTAAAGCCCTCATACGTTACTCTGATTGATAAACCATCTGTTTATCTCTTCTCTAAGTCTGTTCACATCTGTATCCTTACCTCTAATGCCTATACCTTTACCTAGACTTCAGTAATTCCTCTTTGAAACATAATTTGAATAGCACAGCCATATAGGACCGGTTTGTAGAGAATACTAGATGTATTCAGAGAGGTGTAAGGCAAATAATTTCAGAAATACTTACTGATCTGAAATGCCCCTGAACTGCTAGCCCTTCTATCAGTTAAAGGCACTTACTTCTTTGGAAAATAAGCTTTCTCCAATCACCCCACCAGCAGTGTGCATTTCCAAAAGCATGCATTTCCAGCCCAGAAGCTGATGTGGAAGGAATTAGTCAGTTGTAAAATGAGCAGACATCACTTCAAGTGCTTTTGAAGGAAAATTGAATACCTTCGGGTGGTTTCCCGTTTTTCTTTTGTACACTACAACGTTTTTTTTTTTTTTTTGCAAAAAAAAACACAACCCCACGAAGCAAATAAAACAGCAATAACAAAAAGAACCAGCTCCCGTGTTTATGCTAACCATGACTGCACATAAAGGGGCAGAGAATGTGATAAAATACGCTGCAAGGTATTTTGTAATGTTGTCGCTAGTGTTTGATCAGCAATCACTTGTTCTGTCGTTGGCAGCTATTTCAGGCTGGAGGTTTGAAGGCACTCAAGTTTGTTCTACCCAACGGTGCAGAATTGGTTCTTGAAACAGTAAAACTTTTGCCCCTTGACTTTCCCTCCGAGGAAAGGCAACTTCTAATGGTGAACTACTCCCCCCTGGCAGGTGCAAACACAACATTCCCATGTAGCCATCAGAGGCGCGGTTCTGCTCTCAAAAGTATGACATCAAAGGAAATGGAAAAGAAATGCAAGGACATGGGAAATTGATTAACGAAAGAGAGGGACACTGGAAAAGACATTTCCCCACCCTAAGCATTAACCAGGAAATAAGAAAGGAATATGTAATGCTTGCTTCTACCTCATATTTCCTACATTTTAACTCTGCATATTTGAGGGGCTGCCACCGAGAAGAGGGGGTCAACTTATTTTCCAAAGCACCAGAAGGCAAAACAAGAAACAATGGATGAAATCTAATCAAGGAGAGAAGCAACCTGGAATTAAGGAGAAACTTCCAAAGAGTGAGAACAATTAACCAGTGGAACAGCTTGCCTCCAGAAGTTGTAGGTGCTTCATTTTAAGCAAAGACTGCACAGCCACTTGTCTGAAATAGTACTGGGTCTCCTGCTTGAGCAGGGGGTTGGACTAGAAGACCTCCAAGGTCTTTTCCAACTCTATTCTGTAACTAACTAAGCATTCAAATGCATTTTTACCACCTTTCAATGGAAAGTAGCCAAATTCACAAAAACAAATAAAGAAAAAAAAGGTAATAATAAGAAAAACAGCAGCAACAATGGATTATGCCAAGAAGTAACAAGCATAGCTCATTTTTGGAATTGTGTTATTAAACAATGAATATGTTCTCTTTTAAAACAGACTAATATAAGCTGCTGTGCATGGTTCATTCTCATGCAACATCTCTCTGGCATGCTAGGGAACACACTCGATAAATAATTATGACATAATTAAAGCCTGTTATTCATATCAGAATTAGTCCCATCACTTGGAGGTTTGGGCAGGAGCCTCTAAATAGACATAATAATTCCTTTATGAATTAGTGTTGGAGAAATGATGGATGGGAAAGTCATGAAGTTCAGTAACCCAAGAGATGCACTTTGCATGTTTGCTGTTGCACCTAGGATACTTGAAATGATGTTACATGCGGTTGAAAGCATGTCTGACTTGTATAATCATTACTACAATTACTAGAGAGATTGTGAAAAGTGCCTTAACCCTGACCTACTAACCAAGTCCAGGTCAAAGAGACAAGTTTCATACTAAACTATTCAGACATTTACCCAGAGGACTATCATCCACAAAGGGAAATAAGTCCAACTGAAGATACCACAGGTTTGACAAAATATGGCGGTAAATGGTCTATTCAACAAAACATTTGTATATTTTGTTGTTAGCTGAAAGTGAGACTGACAATACTCTATCATTCTTAAATAACCAATCATGACAATGTTCATTTTTCATACTCAGGTGGTTGGTTCTTTTCCATAAAAAAAAAACCCATTAATTTCATTTTGATTTTATTTTCTAAATCTTAACAGCACCACAATGGTTTTTGAGATGATTTTAACTCCTTCTGAAATGATTCAGGTGGATTCTGTGCTTTTTCATCTTTGGGGAGGTGAATTTACGACAGGTCTGGCATGCATGTTGAATGTATACACGTATGTCCGGATCATTTTGTTAGTATACCATAAATATATTAACCTGGCAGGAGAACTTGGCAAGATTATAGGGGGGGGGGGTGTCAAACCCCAAATAAGCTTTATCATAAAGCAAAATAAGAATTATATTGTAATTAGCTTTTTTCAGACTATTCCATAGGCCACACCTCTTGTAACGTAGTAATAGATCAATGTGTATCTGTGAGCACATGCGCCTATGGAGCATTATTGTATTATGTGTTTGTGTTCATATAATTCATGGCATTATAAATATATTAATAAACGATAAGTCAACCTGTCCATTTGCTTGACCAATGTTTTGCCCATGAATGCAACTAAAAGGCACCCCAAATATAATTTCATAGTCAAGAGCCAACTTTGCTTCAGTGACCCACCTTTTGCATTCTGCATGCAATTATATGCAAGGTTTATAATAATTTCATTTCGGGTACAATTTGCATAAATTAATTTTAGAAAACTCTTTTTGGTCCATATAATCTTATGGAGTGTAATAGCTGTTCTGCAAGCCAACATTGTGCGTTGAAATAAAGGAGATTCGCCTACGACTGCAGTCGGGTTTATGGCTCTCTTCTGACTTCAGGGGTTCGCAAACATACTAGACAACAATCATTTCTAAAGATGCTCTTTGTCTAATAGTCCCATTTCGCATGAAATCTTTGGGGCTGTAATTTTGTATAAATCACCCTAACACACCTGGGTATTGTATTGCGAGTTGGCAATTTCAAAATCCTTTCTGAGGGAGGCGCAGCATATTTTCACCTGCACCTGATTTAGAGAAAGGAATAGAGAAATAAAGGCTGTAATTAACAAATCTCATTTTCTTCCAATGGAGGAAGGAGAGGTGGGAAAGAGAGAAGAGAAGGCAATTGTTAAAATCTGCTGTAGCTGCCCAAAGAATTAAGAGGGACTTCTCCGAAAACAAATCCAGTCTGATGACAGGTTAGAAGTCCAACGTGCTCAAGTAACAATCTAATAAATCCCATTTGAAATAGGCTCTGCTTTAATTACTCTAAAGGGCAAAATGGATTATGTTGCCTCAAGTTTTTTCATCTTATCCGAATGACCATTCGAGAGAGATTCAAGATACTGAAGGTATCAGAGGTGACTTTGATCATTCTGCTGGGCGCTGTCCAGGTTTAAGTAGTGATGAGAGTCTGCTGCCAATTAATTAAACATTAATTAACAATTTGCTATGGAAAGAAAAGAAGGAATTTTCTAAGCTTTGGCATTCCATTTCTCAGCATAAAAATAAGAAAAGGATGAACAGGACTGATTTTGCTCTTTCTGATTCCGTAGGAAACTAACAAAAATCAGCTTCTATAGCTCTCTATTTTAAGTCAAGCTGGGTGATAAATGACCAGCTCAATTTCTGCCTGACAACGGAAAGCTTTTCTGAATCGTTGACAGAGAAGACATAGGCAACTTGGTGCTTTTTTTTGGGGGGGGGGGTGATCTGTGACTATTGCACCCACAATATCTAACCATTAACCCTATGGATTGGGGTGGATAGGAGATTAACTCCAAAGCACCTAGACTGTGTATCAAATGAGCACATACGTATGTACATGCATCCCTCATTCTGTGAGGGATGATGCTGAGAAAGGGGAAGATGTTTTGATGGACTATAGTGAAGTGACAGTTTCCCATAAAGGAGGATCTCCATGGAGAGAGGTGAGACAAGAGGCAGATCAGCCCAGAGCTGGATCAGAGAAAGAGGAAGAAAGTTGGGATAATCAATCCTTAGGATCTCCTGGGGTCTATTGGGGTGATGGTAGTAAGGATTTAGTCTATCAAGATTCTGTCTATTGACTATAAGCAAATAAAGAACTGAACTCTGACTGGCTTGATCTATATCATTCTTGGGCTGAGCCTGACCATTCCTCCCTTGTGCTTGCAACTTTTGTCTTTTGCTTTTTCTTCAAATCTTCTTTTAAATCATGTATAGCCCAGCTTTGGGAAAAAAACCCTTTCTAAAATGACTTATATGAAATGTTGTATGAATAATGAAGCGAGAAGACCGTAAGATATACCCTCGTAGAAATTTTATTTAGCCATTCTTTTCCATTAATTCAAATTGTATTAAAGATTCAAACTCACCAAGATTAAAGAAGAAAATCTCATCGCCTCACTCCCAGTTTCACTTTTAAAAAAAATGTAATCAAATGTAATCTATATAAATAAAAATGTAAATGTTCGTTTGTTCAAAATCTTAAATCTCCGAAAGTTCTTCACTGATTGCTTTGAAATTTTCACACAACGTTGCATTCGAATATGCACGTGTTTTTATATACCTATATTATATAGATGTCACACCTGTGACAGGTAACAACATGCTTTTTTTGAAACAAAGCTCAGGGCCAATCTTTAGAATTGTGCGGTTTAGATCTAGACATGGATTGCTTCTCACATGGACAATTATATATTGCGTGTTCTAGAGTCGGCAAACCAGACAATCTCTATATCTGCACAGACAATGGAACAACAAAAAATATTGTATACCCACAAGCATTGTGAAATTAAACATATTACAAACGTGCACTTTCTCTTTTCTTTCTTTTCCATTTAACCAGACTGAGCCACAGCAACGCGTGGCCGGGTACAGCTAGTATATATATATATATATATATATATATATATATATATATATATATATATATATATATATATATATATATATATATATATATATATATATATTTACAAATTTTGGTAGAATATTTCAAGCAAGCTTCCTATTTTAGCAGGTGGCAATAATTCCTTTTCTTGTTTGAGTTTGGAAGCTAAACAAACTTGAGCCTGATTAGTATTTGAATAGGATTTCTGTAGGGAATTTCCAAGTTGTAAACTGGGAAGTTGTAAAACATCCATCCCAAAAGACAACAGAATAGAAG
>NW_015388524.1:64126-85951 GCF_001527695.2 Protobothrops mucrosquamatus
TATATTTACAAATTTTGGTAGAATATTTCAAGCAAGCTTCCTATTTTAGCAGGTGGCAATAATTCCTTTTCTTGTTTGAGTTTGGAAGCTAAACAAACTTGAGCCTGATTAGTATTTGAATAGGATTTCTGTAGGGAATTTCCAAGTTGTAAACTGGGAAGTTGTAAAACATCCATCCCAAAAGACAACAGAATAGAAGTTTTGCTTAATTGAGATCTATTTTGTCATAAAGATATAAAATCATATTCTCTCTTATTTTGGAATTTGTCCACAATTTCTAAATGCCCTTTACTTCAATTGCGAGAAAGGGAGAGGGGAAACCCCTCCATCAATATTGTGTGGCTACAACATGATTCCATAGAACTCTATTAGACATACCTGTTTGACAAATTTGTATAAAGACAGTTCTCTATCCCTGCCTTAGAAAGGAACAATGATTCCATAGCAACAGATTCTAATTAATTTCTCTGTGGAAAACCATAACAAACTGTTTAAATATATTGCAGGGAGAAGAGTTTTTGAACAAGAGTATATGCTTCTCCTTGATATGTCTATCTAAACAAGTGGATGAAAGCAAAAGAGAATTGGGAGTAAGTAGAAATGAAAAAAAAATTCTATAGTTGGTGCTATCAATATTTTTATTAATCCAATCATATCATCAGAATTTATACTTTTATTTTATTAGAGATTCTTATTGCAAACCCTTTGGGAGATGTGATAAGGGAAAACATGGCAGATGTGTTTATTGAAAACAGCAAAATGTATCTCAAGTTTCCGCACAAGGGAGCACGGTGGCTCCTGTGGTTAGGATACTGGTATGGAAGTTAGCTAGCCAATGTTTGAGACCTCAATGCAGCTTTGAGGTGAGGTTGAGTTCCTATCCTTCACTCCAGCTCCTGCTGGGGACATGAAAGGAGCCCCCCAACGGCAACTGTGATGTCACTGTCTAATCATTTCTCTTCTGACCCAAGTGCAAGTCTTTGCACAGCCTTAATAGTGAACACACCAGTAGGGTAAGTGCAATTAAAAATGGCCTGTCATATAGAATGTTAGAACATTAAATCTACTGTAACCAAGGCCTCCAAAGGTAGACTCTTGCCCAACAACTTTGCAAAATCTCTCTTGCTAAATGTTTTCTTCTGCATCTTATTACATGGCCAATCAGTCACTTAAGTAAGGGCAACTGGTAATGAAAACCCCAGTCTTCTGAATTTAGCATTCAAGTCTAACCTATAAAACATTCAGAAATGTATACCAGCTGGAAACAATCACAAATGAAAGTTTAATCAGAGTACAAGGGGAAAAATACTAAGAAAGGTTTTCTGGAAAATATTTTATGAATGAGTGTTTTGACCTTCAGTGTCACTTGTAAATTGGCTTTAGCTCAAAGGGATGATAGGTGGATATGCAGTGGCTGACAGGAGTACTCATATATTATTGCATCTATTAAACTCAGTTTCCAAATGGAGCAACCAATTCTGTTTGAAGTATATTTACTCTTAGGCTCTATCTACTAGCATATGCTCAACTAGCTGGAAAAGAAAGGATGGAGGCGCCATAAATTAGCATCACAGATCCAATGTTCTCTACTTTGGTCTATGCGCTTTTGGCATACATTAAATTTTCTTGGAAAGGAAACTAATCCCTGTTCATAGAAATATATCAAAAAGGTATTGCAAATGTTGAGGAGGACAGACTGTTCTGCAATAAATGCCTTGAAATTCTGTCTCCAGTAACCATAGTGGAAACCTTGGCAGATGGCGTTTGGGGCCAATCCAACATGCCTATCACCATTACCAGTCATTTCACTCAATTAGTTCTGCCATAATGTAGTAAAATTAAGCTCCACATTTGTGTGTCTGAGCCAAGTCCTCTCTTAGCAATGAGCCAAGCGATGCCCTACCTCCTATTACTAAAGTGGCTCTTTCTTTGCACTCCACATTTTTCCTCCATCACAACTGGGTCATGCAACTACTTGTCATATCTTCAGCTATATTGGGAGGGCCATTCAGATCGGCTAGTGATTAGCTGGTAACTTTGCTACCTTGATTGGAAACTGGCAAAGTGGATGTGAAATTAATTACAATATGAACCTGAAGAGTGTGCCAATATTTAAAATAGATACAATGGAGAAGCAAATACAATCCTGCAGGATCCAATCACCGGGACCAGAGAATTCGTCTTCTGAACTTTCAGACTTGTGCTGGAGCCCATCCTTGAGGAACTTCTCTCTCACTGGAATGTTAGTAAGTTAGGGTGGGTTATAGTATATTATATATATATTACTATTCTATTCTATTCTATTCTATTCTATTCTATTCTATTCTAGTCTAGTCTAGTCTAGTCTAGTCTAGTCTAGTCTAGTCTAGTCTAGTCATTTCTTGGTGAGAAAGAAATTCCCTGTGGATGGGCTCCAGCACGGATCTGAAAACTTGGAAGACTGAAACTCTGGTCCCATCAACTGGCTCTGATTGGATTCTGCAATGTATATTTGCCTTCATTCATGAAATGCAATCCTTTTCACCATTTTTCTTATGCCACAAGACTGCAAAAAGCAAAGTGGGAAGGGCAGCTTTATGTACTAACTGAAGACAAGTTAGTTGTTAAGAACAACCTTTTAAGTCAAGCTTGATTCATATATTCCTTTCTTGGCAGCAGCGTCTAGCCACCAGAACCACCTTTGAAAACTGTTCCTGTTTAAGCAAAACCCAACACTTGTGTTCTAGAATAAGATACTTCTACTTGCTGAAAGACAAAAGAGGTTAAATTATTCTTTGGTTAAAGTTAAAAGGACGGGTGAGGGTGAAAGAGGGTATGGGAAAAAAGATACCCTTGGTTATCTGCTGTTTTATTTAGATGTCTATGGAGATTCTCAGTCATCCAGGTCATAGTTATCCCAAAGATGCTTTTTCCAGAGGCAACTGGACTTTTTTGTTTTTCTTTGACGGCGTTTTGCTTCTCATCCAAGAAGCTTGAGACTTGAAGAAGAATGTCCAGTTGCTTCGGGAAAAAGCATCTTTGGGATGTTTTATTTAGAGTTCCTTGAAATAAATGGAATAGTAAAGATGTACAGAACTGTCTGTCAATACCATGATGTGGATAAATGAGACGTTTCTGAGTTGTCAAAACACCAGACTTGTCCACAACAGACCCAATTATGTTGTCCTAACTTGATTAAGACATAAAAGAGAGGACAGTACCCCTGAAGTCTGAAGTTGGTGTATTAGTTCATTTACGACTTCTTCTTCACTTCTAAATTAGGGAAGGTAATGTTTTGAGTACCGATTCTGATCAACGTGAAACCTTTATGTTAAACACTGACAAAGGACATACCAGTCATCCTTTTCCTGATTACTCTAGATCAAACCTGCTGTCCTGGCAAAGAGTTCATGAGATATTAGGGATATGCTGAAGAGAATCAGCAAGGATTATGCATTTCTAAATTGGCTGCAAATGTATTATTGTAGTTGGCTGCATGGCTATCTAGATGTTTAGACTGGATTTGGCATTTTGGTCCACCTATTGAATCCTGGGATTCAATGTGCTGGGATAGGCAGTTGTTGATGTTTGATGATATTAGAAGAACAGTTGTAGGATGTAAGCTGCTCCAAGCAAAGTTGGCTTTTGCAATTGACTGATAGTATTTAAGTGTTCCAGCTGTTTTGGGATTGCATCCAAGGCCCCTATTACTATTGTTATTGGTATTATTATTACTAATAATTATCCAGTAGCCACCTATGGTGCCAGAAGCAATGGTAAGGAGATTTGGCTGGGTTTATGATTCAAAATCAAAACAAAACAAAAAAAACGAGGTCCCTTCACAAAAATTATTCATCAATTTATTATAGTTTTTCATTATGGCCACTATTTTAGACTTCAAGGAATATCCTTCCAGTGGGACCATTTATGGAACGTAGTGTCCACTGCTAAAATTGGTGTGTTCTGCCTCTGAATGGCCATTTGTTGATCTCGGCGTCTAGGACACAATTGCAGAAAATTGAATTTAAAAGAGATTGCTCCCTAAGCTGATATAACTATAGAGAAACTCGGGATATGTCGTGCTAACTGACCTCTGTAAAAGAGAAATGGTTTATCGGTCTCCTTCAACAGGAAAGCACAAACATCTTTGCCAACAGCTGACTAGCCAGCCACATATTTAATAGTGGATATGGGAAACATATGTGAAATAATGCCACATTGTTTAATGTTTTTATATGCCATGCGCACGGGAATGAAAATACAGAAGTTCCAGATTTTATTGGTCATCGTTGGTATGAACACATTGAAGAAAGCAGAGATGAACTGAATGATGGGAAGGAGAGGAAAAACACTCCAAATGAGATCTTCCTTTTTATTATTATATAAATCCTTGTGGGAATGAGTGGGCGCTCTGCCATGAATGAATGAATGAGTTTGGCAAATCTGTATAGCTGCCCATCTTGTACACACAACTCCTGAGTGGTGTACAAAGTTAAAAAACAGAAAACAGTACAACAAAATAATCAAAAACATAACAGAAATCAGTTTTAAAAAAATAAAACAATTAAAAACAACAACAACAACAACAACAACAACAACAACAACAACAATAATAATAATAATAATAATAATAATAATAATAATAATAATAATAATAATAATAATAATCATCTGCAGGAGAGCACACTCAATTTTACTCGCAATTGTAGAATATGACCAGGCTGAGCGCAATGGAGGGGTCAAACACGTCATCAGTCTCAACTCTTTTCATACCCACAAAAGATCTAAGTCCAGCCCATCTTGAATGCCATTGACTCTTATCTACCACCAATTTGCTTTGGCTGTCAGTAGTTCAGATTCTTGTAGAGGGCTTAAGCTTGCAATAAACTTATATATTCATTTAAAGGCCCTGGACTCCTGATTTCCTGCATGTGACAGTAGTAGTATGTGAATGGGATGATGAAAACAAAATAAATCCACCTTTCTAGGATCTTGCCCCCATGCACATCCTACTAAGGTAAATCTCAAGATAAGAAGAATTTCACCGCCTTCTAGAATGGATTGCTGGGGGTGTTAGTTCTCCATAAGATTTCATTTATAGCACATTGGTTTTGACAAGGCACTTGAAATATTCCCAGCCACAGTAGATTTTCATGCAAAGTGATGTTCTGGTCACTGTAGCAATATGGCATCATTAGAGGAGGTAGGAAGCTACAGAGGGAACTAATAATAATAAAAGAGTAAACATGTTGTACTCTAGCTTTTTCTGAAAGGGGATTCAATTTCCAACTTACCGGCTCATTGGCCTCCTTATAACACCGACATTTGTAAAAAAAAAAAAACAGGGACTGGGGAAAAACACAAATTATGACTGAGACAGAAAAAGCTAAAACGACCAAAGGGAGTAATCACTCTTGGTAAAACTATACCTGATGCTTCAGGTTGCCAGTAAATGTCTCTATTTTCTCGAACGTTCAATACAGTTCTTACATTTCCCCACATGTAAGTATGAATAACACACCAGATTTTGTGACTCATTTCAAATACTCAAAAAAAATGCCCAGACAGGGAAATTAGCTTGACCCTTCTGCTATCCATGCTTATTTGATATATCCTGACCCCAGCAAAACCAAAAAAGTCTATTTGTTCAGCTTAAGTCCCTAGCATGTTCTGAAAACTTAGCAATGGTACGATGACAAGATACAGACTTAACTGTTTGATATTATCAATTCAATGTAGCCACAGTCATTTGTAAAATCAATTATAGTTAATTTCAACAGAGCTGTCAACATTGATTCCTAACAGCTGGCATTCAGTCAGCCAACTTCTAATCACCTACAGAATGCAAGTAATTGTACAGGCAGTCCTTGACTTACAACAATTCATTTAATGACCATTCAAAATGACAATGGCACTGAACAAAGTGAGTTATGACCGTTTTTCATATTTACAACCGTTATTAATAAATACAGATGCAGGAGGGGAAAAAATGTAAAAATGCAAATGGACAGAGTTTGATGTTTCGTCATCTGAATTTATGTATTCCAAATACCTAAGACTGTCGATCAATATAAACATGTGCCTTGTTAGGCACAATGAACAGCAATAGCAGAAATTAGTACAGATTAAATATCAAGGACACATATGGTTAGAATGCAAGGAAAGCAGCATTCATTCAAATAATCTACATCTCGGTTGCGTAAGATAGGAAGAAGAGTCTGTAAGGTATGTGTAAATGACCTTGGGAGACAGAAGAAAAACTTGCAGCCTAGACAATGGTCTGATAAGAGGCAATTTAGTCCATAGATGGGGGAACAGCATGGGAAAGACTTCAGAAAGGATCCTGCCTAGATTTCCAAAGACTAGAAAGACAGGAGGGAAGAAATATATTCAGTCTTGCGAGATTTTGCTAATGTAACCTTACAATAAAGTAGGATTAGTTCATCTGGGGGTGCTTCTTGTTCGGACTACCTTGCAAGGCTGGTAGAGTCATAAAGATGCTGCAGATTCTCTACTTTACTCCCTGCATGAGCAGTCCAAGTGGCACGCTATATACACAGTGCAGCACTGCACCTGGAGGCAGGTCTGCCCAAATTAATTTGATGGTCTGGATGAGAACATATAATGTCTAAATAAAGTTGAATTTCCAATCACAAGATTTAGAAATGGTGATATTGGCAGTGTTCTTCCATTGCCTTAGAAAGTTGGGGTACAGCCAAAAACAGCACATAAAGCTTGTGGAATGACGTGACCTATGATCAGGTGAATAAAATCCTGAAAAGGAAGCTATGAGTAACCAGGAAGATCCAAGCAGACTGTCTTCAGGCTTGGTAGCTAGTCACTTCATACATACTCCATACTATAAACAGCCAATACAAATAATTATTTTTCTCCCAAAGTATCCTGGTGTTCTCACTCTTATCTTACAAACAGCAAAATTCTTTGTAACAGTATGCCAGATAGATCAATCCCTTTAACAAGTATCGCATTTAGTTAGATAAATAAGCTAAAAATTTTGCTGGTTTAAATTCCTGAACTCATGGAAGTCAATTAGTGGCACTGACTTGAAATCTTAATAAATATTTCAATAAAGTGCCTTGATAGTCAATCAGTTTTCACCTTAAATATTTTACTATATCAAATTTTAAAATTTTAGTAGGGTATTAAAAATTATGGCATATTAAAACAGTATTTCAGTACTTAACTATTGTATTATTTAAAGTATTTTATAGGTGCTATACTTCTTGGGGATCTTAACACCACATGATTTAGTTGTTTTTTTCTTCATTTGGGCAGAAGGAAGGAAGGAAGGAAGGAAGGAAGGAAGGAAGGAAGGAAGGAAGGAAGGAAGGAAGGAAGGAAGGAAGGAAGGAAGGAAGTTTTCAGTTGAGGATTTTGCTATATATCCAAAGTAGACATTGCTTCCCAAAAACAAGTTATGAAATTAAATTTAAACTATAGATTCATATAATGGATTGTTTGGAACAATTAGCTATGGCTTGAACAGAAGACGAAGCTTAGATTAAGTGGTTGTTTCTACAATTGGCTTGTTTTATGATTGCAAGAGATGTGTGTTTGTCAGTTAAATTTTGTTTTTCTGTTACATTTTGTAATTTGTAAAGATTTGTTTGATTGAATGTGATCCCCAAGAAAAAGCTAAGATGCTTTCTCAAAAGACAGCATAAACACAGTAAATGGTGATATGGATGAGAGACTGGGTGATCTTCTTGAAGAAAGAAAAAGCTTTAATTTGTGAGTACTTTGTAATTTTGATGGGTCATAAAAAAGAAAAGGAAGATCATATGGAGCTTTTTTTTTCTCAGTTTCAAACAATACCGCTTTTATGTATTATACTAAAATTCCTTTACAACTAACTTGAAAGACATCAAAGACAGTAAACGTTTAAGCTTCCATTTCATCTGATTACAGCAGAGAGAATGAAGAAATTTGACTGGCTTTAAAGAATCACCTCTATTTTAAGTATACCTCTTAATTTCAATCCCACTTGTTCTGAATTACATTATTTTAAGAAAAAAAAGGAGAACCTTAAAAACACTGTTTTAAACAATCCTCAATCATTTTCCCCCCCTTATATTTGGGGCAACGTATTAGCCTAATTCATTTTAGCCATGGTTTCCTATACAAGCTGTCATGACTAATTCTTGCACATAAAACTGAGTTATAAATCCTGATTCATAACAGCATGGTAACAAATAAACAAACTACACATGGTGGCTTAGAATGATAAGTGCAGCCAGCACATTGGTCTACTGGAATTATCCATTGCCATTTTTTCTTTAGGAACTAGCTATATGGACAAATGAAATTTGTCTGTTGGAGAGGTAATTTCATGCAAGTATTAAGTAGGATAGTAACTCTAACCTACAAAATTTAAGCCACATGTATTCCAAATGACACGGAGAATGGGAAGACAAAAATAAATTATCCAGGATCAGTGTAGCTTCACCCTATCCAACATGAGTCCCTTCAAATATTTTAAACTATACCTCCCAGAATCTCTAAGAAGGAGACAAAAAACAACCTACAAATAAGAGAGGCATTATAAGTAAACCCAACTCTTGTTTCATTTTTCCACCTCTCTGGGTAAGATCATCTATAAACAATGACTATAAAAAATGGAGCAGTTTTCTATAAGGCAAAGAACAATTGTAAGCCCCGAATAGCCAATCCCGAAATTATAATACATTATACAATTTTCAAGTTAAATGTTGTGCATCAAATGCTGTCATTCATCAGTTTCCTCATCCGTTGAAGTGAACGGCTGTAATTTCTTTCTTGGCGAGTCAAAACTGATGGACCTTAAGATTTTCCAATACTCCTCTGAAAAGCCTTCACCTTTAACTGTCATTGGGCAGACTTAAAAAGAATTCCATCCTCAGAGTTAATGAACTGCTCATAACTGTCTGCAGACATTAACTTAATTTGTACATTTCTGTTTCTCACACGGTAGCTAGTGCCCCACACTGGGTGCAATATATCATTGTACCGACTGTGGACCATTGTCATATGTCCTGGGCTCATGTGGCTTGACTGTGGCCCCACACCCCAGATATAGCTTGAGGATGACATTAAAACACACTCTTGGCACAAATTGGAGAACTGATCCACAAATTGCGAGCTTCGTAATTTATTCCGATTGAGGGCAACAAGCTCTTTGTGGCTACAAGTAAAGTTGACATTTGAAATGAGCTGGAGAAATGAAAAGCTCAGTTCTAATAGTCATTTTGGATGCTGTACAGCCATGTAAAATAAAGTTTCATTAATATGACCACAGGGTGAACTGAAATAGATCGAACTGAAGATGTACTATGAATCATCATTACAGCCACAAAGCTACCATTGGACATTCTGGAAAGATTTTAACAATGCTTATCAATACTGCTGTCCTTCTAGAATCATGCCTTGCTTTACTCCTTCACTCCATCATTTTCTTTCTCCTTGTAAGAAAACCTTAGGTCTGTCTCCTTGGTAAGACATCCCAGGCTCAGCTTATTTTGACACTTTTTGAAATTCAGCATGTCACATTAGACTTGTGGCAATGTCGTTTCCATCCATTGCTCCTTGTCCTGCACCCAGATGCTTTGGAGAACAGGTTGACTCCCTCTTCTTTGGGGCAGCCCCTGAGATATTGGAAGACTGCTATCATGTCCCCCCTCGTCCTTCTCTTCTCTAAACTAGACATACCCAATTCCAGCAACCGTTCCTTATATGTTTTAGCCTCCAGTCCCCTAATCATCTTTGTTGCTCTTCTCTGTACTCTTTCTAATTAATTGTAATACAAATTTGACTTTTTTTTCCTGGAAGTATAAATAAAAAAAGTATTCAAGTACTAGAACCATGCAAGCAATCACAGAGAAACATCAGTAGAATGACAATGTTCAAATAAGAATTTCTCTGCACGATCAGAAAACTTTGGATAGTCTGCAAAGCAGATATTTGTTGCTCTTCTCTGCACTCTTTCTGGAGTCTCAACATCTTTTTTACATCGTAGTGACCAAAACTGGATGCTATATTACAAGTGTGGCCTTACCAAGGCGTTATGTATGTATAGGTGAAAGATAATTATTCAACCATCAGTCCCTGTGAGAATATTCAGTGAGCAGGAATGATATAGCCCAAAGCAACTGGGGAAAAAATGCTATGGAAGACAGTTTGCTTAAAGCTTTCTCAAAGAAATATGAAAATAATCATTAAAAGAAATAGATTTCTTCATTAATTCTATCTGTGGTGAATAAGACTTAAGAAGAAATGTCCTCAAACAAGTGTTCTTGAACACAACATTCAGGAGAGATTTTTATTACATATCGTATCATCTTCTAAGGCAAAAAGAATAAACTTGGTGTGAACTTAAACTTAAATATCTCAAAATATGATTCCCACAAGCTTTTTGCCATTGGTGGATTCCATTCACACATTTCAAATGGAACCATCTAAATTTTCTCTCCTTTTTCAGGAAAGCATAACCAACATAGACTTAAATTAAATGTTCTTGCTTACCGGTGGTTGGGTCCATGACTCTAGACTTGTCTCTTTTAATGGTGTCTGGGGTCTTCCCACATCTTTTGAATGCTTTAGAGACGAAAGAGAGAAACAGAGGAAAATATCTGCTGTTAGTTGTTTGAGAGACTAAATTTGATTTACAATTGAGGGGAAAAAAATATCGGAGATCATTTGTGCAGTCCTAAGAATTATAGGGATGTGAACCTCAGAGAAAATTAACATTATTTTAATGACTGCAGTAGAAAAATTCAGGAAAGGGTTTCTTTAGTGCTTATCCATGCTCTATTTTTCCTCATTGAACAGAAAATCTTCCAGTTGCTAGATTGAAAATTATGTTGGCCAGCTTTAGAATCTAATTAAGGACCTGCACATTCTGGGTTTCTGAATTTAGGTTTGGATTTCTCTAAATGCAAAGGCATCACTTGTAAGCATGCGAACCAAGAAATCAAATTATCTCATTTAAAATGAAAGAGGTGATTGCTCCAGGGACTTACATAAATAGCAGAAGCAACACAAAATATGTAACAAAATGCTTTGAGGCATAATTTCTGTGTACAGTATATGTTGATATACACACAGATGGACAGACACATGTACATGCAAAACAAACTGGAGCTGGCTGCAGAACGATAGTGGGTAAGGGAGAAAGTTAATTCTCTTTTTCACTTTGAGGACTCTCTCCGGATTTATCAGTCATCAATAAAAACAAAAATACAGGGATGATGAAGATATGGTAACGGTTCCCACAGGCATATCTATATACAGAATCACAGTGACTGTGGTGATGGTTGTTTTACTACATGCCCTGGGGGGGGGGGAATAAAACAAAAGAAAGCGCCTTTAATAAAGAGCAACAGTGTTTGGGAAATGAAGTAGAACTTAATAGCTGATTGACCTTCCACCTTACAGAATCCCGAATCCATGGCTGCTCCCTGTTTAGAAATAAATACATGAATGAGAACGGGATTCGAAAATACATCGATGTTTGAAAACCATTCTTCTTGCTGAGGCAGGCTGTTCCTTTCCCCAGTGAAATTAGATCTAATTTTCCAGCTACCTTGCAAAAATCCTGCTAATGTACATAATGATTGTTCAATTCCGCCTATAAATGTTCTGGGTTTGATGAGCCCGGGGACCAAGGTGCCACCAGAGTCTCCAGAGTGTCTTCACTAAAGTCTCATGTCGGAATATTGTAGATCCTCACCCAGACATGGCACATTTAATGAATGGAAAACACTACGCTCTTCCCTCTCCTCTCCGACACGGGAGAAGTAGCTTCAAGCTCTTTTTAAAGAGCTTTAGATGGTAGGATCATAGATTTGGAAAACAGCAAATGTTTCTGTGACTTTCTGAAGGACGATTCTCCTTTGCGGGGAAAAAAAAACACCAACCTTCAGTTCATTTCTAAAGGTACGTAGAAGTACTACTTCTCCTTCACTGCAAAGATGGACCAAAATCTACTGGAAATCAATGAAACCAAAGGAAAGATGTGTCATTTCTGCTTTGGTTGTTCTTTCGCACACCTGCAGATTCTCACTTCCACCGCAAAGAACGGTTGGCTCCCGATACCCCTGTTCCTTTGTTTATGTTCCCAGCCATCTGACATTTAAGCTTAATACACAGAAGAAAATTAAATCCATAATGAGATGAAGATGCTATGATTGATTTTGATCTGAATGGTACATTATAGCTTCAACAGCACGCTTACAGCTCCCAGTGCTCTAATCCTGGGACCCATAAAATTTTTCCTGGCAGTGAAGCATAGATGTTAGCAGAAATCAAGCTCTCATAATAGCATGCTTAACTAAATCTCAAGTAACTTTTTAAAACTATAGCACTTTGAAATAACCTACAAGGGTAACCGGTAGACAGATTGAGCATGAATGCTTGGAGAGCACGGAAGAAATAAAGTTCCATAATAAGAGCATTCACAGAAGCGGTTTCCTTCCATATTCACACAGTGAAAAGGGTCATTATAATCATAATGAAAGATAATGGCATTCTGTATCCTTTTAAGTGCTAATTTGACCAATTAGGGCAAAGCAAGACTAGATTGAGTGTGACTCACCACATTTAAAAGACTCTAGTTTGAGTCTGACTTAAAATGTGGTGAAAAATAAAGAGATACTTTCACAAAAGCAGAGGATGTGGTAACATGATTCACGGCATCACAAATTAGCTAACCACCTTTTTAGCCTATGTGTTACACAAACCAGGTCAGATTGATCATTTCTGCTTCTATATGTCATGCAAGTAAGGAAGCAACTATCAGATGGCTGGATTCTGCACAGCAGCACTGGGATTCGTTGAAATCTGCTGATTAATCCATCATACATATTTCACACGATTAATGCAGCAAATCTTTTAGCGTTATTACTACTTTGTTGCCTTTGTTGTTGTATTTCATGACTGTAGGCCTTCACAGTTTAAGGATTGGTGTTGTATTATAGTTTAGGCCATGTTGTGTTTTGTTTATGTGAAACTGAGAGAGTGGACTGACAGATTATGATTTTAACATAGATTTTATTTTGTTATTTATTATTTTATTCTAGAATTTTTAACTAGATATGCCTTCAGTGTTTTTAACTTGTCCTGGTCTTCGACTGTAATAAACATTGATTTGACTTGACTGGAGTAACTATGGTTTAGCTAAGCGGGTCCAGTAAGTGGGTTCCACAAACAAGAGTTGCTTTATGTAAACTAAACAAGGCAAGGCAAGAAAAAAAATAGATTTTGAACATGGTCTCCTTCATAATACCTCAGCTGAGCCAGGTTTGAAAAATAGAATTCTGGGCAGCCCTGATATTCTGGGGGATTCATAAACTGGGACACAAACAGATTGTTGTGTTGTGTGTTTATAATATTTTTTTTACAAAGTGGAAAGATAAAGAAAAATGAAGAAAAAGGGAAGAGGGAGGGGAGAAAGAAAGAAGGAAAGGGAAAGAGAGAGAGAGAGAGAGAGAGAGAAAGAAAGAGAGAAAGAAAGAAAGAAAGAAAGATGTGTTGAAAACAGTAGAAAGTGAAGAAACAAAGATATTTGGTGTCTTCTAGGCATACGTGGTGCTTAGTAGTAGAAAATGAACTAATGTAATTCCCTTCGCAGTCCTTTTTAATTAGTACATTCAGAAATCACTAGTTCTTTTTTATCCATTTTCAGCAGAATGTCAATGGAAATTGGGAAACCTCTTCTGTACTCTTAAAGATTGGAGGATATTCTGTAAAGTTACATTTTGCTCTCATTTTGTTTATCAACTAAAATGAAACTCTAGAGAGTAGTACACTATGCTGAAACCAGTATGTGAATAGAGCCTTTTTTCTTTTCTTTTTTCAGCCAAAAATTTGATTAGATGGATTTGTCTTACATGGGATCTTTTGCTCTGTGACATTGGAGCTGATATTTGTGGTTCCTCTTGGGGAAACCAAGTTTTACTTATGTGTTTTTTGTCTTCTCCTTTCTGCAATCCCTATTCTTCTATCACTGATGATATTACCCGGTTGGGTCATGAAACATCTGCAAGAAAACAGTCAAGCTCAGACACCACCAAGGACCCCACACTCCTCCTCTTTCTTCTCCCTGACTCTGCAAACATCCAGAATAGTTCACCAAATTGATTCTACTTACTATGTACTGTATCTTTGAAAATTATTAATGATATTGGGGATTAGAAATCTTTGTTCAGAATTCATCCATATAGATCAAATGGAGGCTAAGCTTTTATATAATTCAAATCATATTATCTTCATGCCAATGCATTTCTTGGCCCAATATGAAACAGAGGCTTTGGTTTTCAAGGTCCTAAATAATTCAAGTTCGGATTATTTGAAGGATTCTGTATCTCCATAAAGCTGTCCCTATTTTATAGACATCTTTGAAGATATTACCTACTTAGGCTCTTTTTAATGGTGGCCCTTCTCTATATATGTTCCTCTTAAGAAAATCTGCTTGACCTTTGCTTGTTTTAAAATGAAATCTGTCTTTTAATGGCTTTTTAATGGCATTTGCTCCTGATGGATACTTTGAAACAGTCACCGGTTGTATACTTGTTTCTTTAAAGAGAATTCATGAGTGCACTTGATGTTGAACTATAACATATATATATATATTATATCTGCCCATTGTAAATATGGATTAGTGGCTAATATCCTGTAGAGAGAATCATTTCGGAAGATATAGATCTGGCTTTATTTTATTTTTTTCTAGAAAACTTCTAGAAAATATGGTATTATAAGACTATGTCACAAGAAATGTGCATTCACTAAAGTACTAATATTGTGAGAAATAAAGTTAGTTGGAGTATTTTTTTTTCCCCATAAAGAAGATTATTTCTACAATCTACCCTGTCATATCTATTTTAGCTAGTTAAGTCTGTGACTTACCAACTACTTATCATCATGGGTAGGAGATGACTCATATCCATTCTACAGAGGCAGCCTAGCCTCGCCCCCCCAGCCTCTTTGTCCATCTAAAACTGCTTTGCCAAATGTCATCTATCACTTCTGTTCCGTTTGTTTGTTCGGAAATAAGCTTATGGTTCCCTTCTGATCAACCAATTAAAAGGGTGCCGTAAAACACATAAATTGCAAATCCTGTCTGCCTCCAGTCACTGCTAGGCAGGGAAGGAGACAACTTACATAAGAGCAAAATGATAATCTATTTATTTACATGGTGGAGAGAGAGAGAAAAAAAAGCTTTTTAGGCTCAAATGGCATGCCTTAGGGATGCTTCTTATGGAAGGAACTGTTTATAGTATTTATGCATCACGTTTCTGCACAAAAATATGCTTTGCCCTTCTCTATTCACCTATTGCGCAAGGTCACTTCCAACTCTTGTTATTCTGTTATTCTATGTAGGACTTTTTTTTTTTTTAAAGTTAACATTTCCATAGGATTTTTCTTCCTGTGCATCTTTTCCAGTAATGGATTTCATCTGATTAGTAAATAGTTAGGTAACTCTTCCTTCATCCCAACTCATCTTCACAGTTGAAAATTTAACCAAAGAATATATCCTCTGCTGTAGCCAACAGCAACCTTTTTATATTGAAATGATCTCTCTCATAACATAAAAAACATTACTTCTAGCAAGCAAGCAAGCTTATAGCAAGATCCTCAAGAGGTTCAGTGAACACAATATAACGAGATTTAATCCTTTGAGAGATCGTCAAGTGGGGAGGGTGGGAGAACTCATATCTCTTTTGCTCTCCACTATATTCAGTTACCTCTAAATATAGTATGGATTTAAGTCTGGGAAAAATAATAGTTAGCAGTAGAGCAAGGTGGGAGGTAGAAGGACTGAATGGATAAGGAGAGCTCAAAAACGGGTTTAACAAAACCTTCCATGAGGTTTGGCAGATGCTTCTATGGTAGATTGTCAAACTTTACACTAATCTTTGTGTAAGATTTTTAAGGGCTGTCTTCCTCCCTTTTGCTCTTTTGCTGGGTTGATGCTAGTAAATTATAGATCAGATTTTCTGAAAACGAGCAGAGACTTCTTAAATTACAGCTAAACTAAGGGAGACTGTTACACGGTATTATGATGGAGCCCAGCAGGGCTCCCCTCTTCCTTCACTTTTACACAGCAAACACAACAATATCAAGAGGGATAAAGTGATTGTGCTGCGCAAAGAGGCTATCTAAGCAAGTTGAACGATGCAGTTCATCTTAGAGCATTCTCCATTGGTGAATATTCATGCAGCAGATTCTGGTCATCTAATCCAACTCCCTGCTCAGGCAGGAAACCCTATAACATTTCAGACAAATGGCTGTCCAGTTTCTTCTTTAAAACTTCCAGTGTTGGTGTGTTCACCGCTTCTGGAGGCAGGTTGTTCCACTGGTTAATTGTTCTAACTGTCAGGAAGTTTCTCCTGAGTTCTAGGTTGCTTCTCTCTTTGGTTAGTTTCCACCCGTTGCTCCTTGTCTTGCCTTCAGGCGCTTTGGAAAATAGCTTGACTCCCTCTTCTTTGTGGCAGCCCCTGTAGATTATATACACTTCTCTCCTCATATGTGGAGCCACGTTCACTGCTAAATAATGCTTTCAGTGGAAGTTTGGAATAAGATATTAAACCAAAGGGAGTTCTGAAATGAACTGATGGGCGAAGTGGCACAGAACCACTCCCGTTTTCTCCCCCTTGGATTATGTACATTGAACGCCACCTTTTCCAGGGCTTTGCCTCAAGGCACAATCTGTTCCTAATATGTTTGGAAATTACTGTTCCATTATAGCCACACCAATATTCAATCAAATGAAAATTATAGGGGAGGGAAAGTGATTTGTCTTCTTAATGAGAGTCACCTTGCTGATTTTCCCAACGCCTTTGGCCATCATTAGCCGAGCTAGTGAAATAAACAAGAGCTAGTTACTCTTTGGGTGGTATCAGCAGTCCATGGTGAGAGCAGATGGACAGCCCTCCCCATGAATCACTCTATTCAAAGCGTAAAGTCTTTTGAAATCTTGACTTCCCCTGGCAAAGGCCCCCAGTTCTGACAATGTGTATCCAAGCTTTCTATCAAAGCTTCTGAGCTGCAGTGAAAGATAGATCAAAGCTTGTGTGTCGCAAGTAAATAGGAGGATGGGACTCAGTCTGGCAGTGAAGATTCAGGCTCCTGCTGATTCTAAATGGGTTTGATATATTGCTACCGCCTGTTGCAAAAAAAAAAAAAAATCCCAGGAGATCCATCAGGACCTATTTGGTTGGTAAGCAGTCCATAAGTCTGGTGTGGCTTGAAAAACTGAGAGCTAGCAAGACCAATCCACATCAATGAAGACAATAAGGATTGGCAGAGGATACAGAAATGGGTTGGTGCTATCTGCTAAGCTTTCCAAAACCTCTCAATGAAGGAAGAAGGTCTCTTCCCAACCAGGCGACTGCAATCTGTTCTTCGGAATGAGACAAGGTCACTGACAGCTTGGCTGGCACAAGTGTGAAGACAGGAAACCAACCCAATGAGATAGAGAATCAGAAAAGTACAGCATTGTAGTAATCAGTGCTCAGTCATTGCAGGGTGCAAATATGGCTGACTGCCTTCGCAGCGTTTATTCTTTATATACAGGTATTCCAAATAGCATAAAGTAAGATGGCATCAGCATAGCAACAGCATTTCTATTGGTGAAACCCCTTGCCAATCCTTAAGAATATACTAGCTAGGAGGCCCCAAACAGAGAGCAGTTTTCTACCACATTCCTGTTGATGTAACCTAGCTGATATCATGTGAACCAGGTGATATCATGTACCAGCCTGGGGTAGTTTCCCACATTCACATGGTGATGTGAATGGATGAGATCATGTAGAGCAGTGGTTCTCAACCTTTTTAATGCCGTGACCCCAACCGGTCGTAAGTCGAGGACTAAACCGGTTGTAAGTCGAGGACTAAACCGGTCGTAAGTCAAGGACTACCCAACCAGTCATAAGTCGAGGACTTTCCCTGCCCGGGAGCCCCGCGCATGCGTGGTTCCGCCCCCTGCGCCGGCCGAGGCATAGCTGGCAAGCGGCAGAGACGGAGCAGGCCGACCACCAGCTGGCCCAGCCCAAGGGAGGTAAGGCACCCACTAGAAAAGGGGAAAAAAATGGCGGACAAAAAAAAATGGTGGACAAAAAAAATGGCGGACAGCCTTGCTTGGCGACCCCCGTGAAATGGTCGATCGACCCCAAATGGGGTCCCGACCCACAGGTTGAGAACCACTGATGTAGAGAGAAGAGGCACGCAGGAGTTGGAAGGGCAGTTTGCACGAGTGCTGGAGATGGACCGGGGATAGAGATGTGTCTTATTGAAAATGGAATAGAGGAGTGGGAGGTCAGTGGTTCGGATCAGTTCTTTAAGGAGTCTCTTCTGATATAGGTGGTCCGGAAGCCCGGTTAACTGTAAACTTAGTTTAAGGTTTTCTACGGACGTTCTCAAGTCTGGAGACCAATAGACAGGAAGAATTGAGAGAGAGAGAGAGAGAGAGAAAATGTCACAAATGAAAGTAAAAAAGAGAGTAAGAGAGATAAAAGAACATTAGAATAAGAAGGCACAGTGTGGGTCTCTGTGTGCGTGCATATATGTGTACGAGCTTATCTTGTTAAAAGTTCCCATTCTTCTTCAGAGGTGACAAATCAGAAGCTATAAGATGATATAAAAAAGCCTTCCAAACTGGCGACTCAAAGATATTTGTTGCTTTTTTACATACCCGACACATATTTTTGATTGTATGTAATGGAATGCTATAGTTTCTAGTTGCTGCATTAAGACGTCTTCTATAAGTTCCCAAAGTGTTGGTCCTATTAGTGTTTCTCTGACTTGTTGGTATATTTGTCCATCAAACAGAAAGTAGATAATGAGACCAAGGTTGATGAATCCATGAGTTTGGATATTTTGATCTTAGTGTATTTGTCTAAGTCGGGTGTGTTGTGAAGCACTGCTTCCATGGATTCTTTTGCTAGTTCTGGATTTATGGACCTAAAATGTGCCGTGACAAATAGCTTGCAGTAATAATTGCATGGTATGTTTCATATCCATAAATGTTTGAATCCTTAGAAGTTCAAGAAGTCAAATGCCTTGGTTGATTCAAGCTTCACACATGGAGTTCAGATAGCTACAGAAGCATTCACATTACAGAGAAAAAAACAGATATAGGAAGAGTGGAATTAGGAAGCAAGGAATAACTGATTCTTCTGTTGTAAAACTGGAGCAGGGAGAATGGCATTTAGCATTTGTTGACATACCAATTAGTAGCAAGGAAGTATAAGTGGATCAGAGACAGATCTATTAGTCAGGATTAGTCAGCACCGCACTTATGAAACTCATGGGTAAGTCTGCATAAATTTGCAGCCTATAATCCTATGGAAATTATAGAGAGATAGTTCTCACATAGGCAAAAATAAACAATGTAATGTTATATCAGGACTTTACCAAAAACAAGATAGATGGAAACCATATCCAGACCAAAAGAGAATTGCTTTTAGCCTTTTACATATACTAAGCAGGAGAAAAAGGCACCCCAAAATGAACATCAATTATTACAAATATAGCCTGCATTCTCCTACTCAGCTACCAGTAGAATCTTTTTGCAACAGTGTCCTTGCTTATCTGTATTAGAAGGTCATGGGGATTTTGTGTCTGTTTTTTTCCCAGTCCAACCTCTTCTGAAGAAATTTCACAAGAGATGACTAGGAAAGACAGTGTCAAAGCAGATTTATTTTTAATGAAAACTGGCGCATCTCTTCAGAAACCATCACACATCTGAGAAAAGTGTCTTTCTCATCCCTGATATATATATTTTCCAACAAAAAGGTATCTCAATTAATTATATATCTTGCTAATAGCCACTTATCACTTATTTCAAGTGATTGCATCTACATTTGCAAGTCCTTACATAAATGCCAACCCTTTTATTGGAAGGCATTCTGAAGTAGCCCAACCGATATATATATAAAACCGATATATACAAAACATTTATGCTCTTAAAATATAGTAAAGTCTATTTTATGATTGTTTTCATAAGTTGTTACCCCTGTTCTGTTCTTTTCCCTTATCTCCTATGGTTTACATATAATCCCAGTTCTGATTGGATTATAGCAATTAGATAGGTCATGCTATTATCACTTCCATTTACGTTGGAAGGGTAAGCATTTTTGATGGCACACGAAACAAATCATAATGCAGAGAAGATCAACAAAGATAAATCATATAAAGAATGGTTGCTGGAATTGGGTATGTCTAGTTTAATGAAGAGAAGGACAAGGGGGGACATGATAGCAGTGTTCCAATATCTCAGGGGCTGCCCCAAAGAAGAGGGAGTCAAGCTATTCTCCAAAGCGCCCAAAGGCAGGACAAGAAGCAATGGATGGAAACTAATCAAGGAGAGAAGCAACTTAGAACTAAGGAGAAACTTCCTGACAGTCAGAACAATTAATCAGTGGGACAAATTGCCTTCAGAAGTTGTAGATCCCCCATAACTGGAGGCTTTTAAGAAGAGACTGGACAGACATTTGTCAGAAATAGTATAGAGCTCCTGCATGAGCAGGGGGTTGGACTAGATGACCTATAAGGTCCCTTCCAATTCTGTTACTGTTACATTCTCCCTTGTTAATCTCTTCATAACTGAGACCCAAGGCTTACAACAAGGGGGCCAATATTTTTAATTTATCCATAAAACTGGGGTAAAGCTGTACCTAGGTTGAACAATTCTGCAGATATGTATGTTCTTGTTTGCACCGACTGACAAGGAACCCGTTTATGAGCTGATGTACCATTCTCATTTCCAAACTTTCCTGGGTTTTCATCAAAACTTAAAGCACAGCCTTCATTTATCATTTAATCTGTGTAATATCAAATTCCCAAGGCAGCTCTTTTTTTTTTCTTTCCTCCTACCACACGTGATTTCTAATCCTTCTCCTGATCTGTTGGAGGGAGAAGATGAAATTCAGAAGTGCCAAAACTAATGGCTTCTCCTTGCATTACACAGGGGAAATCTAGGTAGGAAATCTCTCTCTCTTTTTTTTTGTAGAAGTCTCTACTATGAAAAAAAAAAAATAAGTTTCTGAAGTTTGTAGTAGCCTGTATATCACCCTCTTTTTTTGCTTTGTTTTCATTTCACATGAATGAAAGAAGTATAGAAGTGTCGCGAAATAACACATTTCTATTTTTTTTCCCCCAGAGGAGAATAATAACACCAGCTGGTCTTAACGCTAGCATTTAAATTTTGTGGAATGCACAAAAAAGGAAATTGATAGATGAAATTAACCCAGACTTCTCACTCAAGGCAAACAGGACCAGGCTCAAATTATTATATTTTGGAGATATTGGTAAGAAGATTTAGCTCTCTAAGGGAACTCTCTGATGCTGAAAAAGGTGGAAGGAAATAGAAGAAATGGGCAACCAGTAGCAAGGCAGTGGACTCAATCATAGCAATGATGGTTAGCACAGTTGGAAATCTGAAAAGCCACACTGAGGACACATCATCCTGGATAACTCTATTCATGGGGTTGCCAAGAGTAAACATTGACTTGATGTTGATTTGATCATTGATTTTCAAGAAGGTTAGAATATTTCAAGGGAGATAGTTACCAGGCAGGTTCTTGTTGCTGTTGCTGTTGCTGTTGCTGTTGTTGTTGTTGTTCTTCTTCTTGTTCTTGTTGTTGTTGTTGTTGTTCTTCTTCTTCTTCTTCTTCTTCTTCTTCTTCTTCTTCTTCTTCTTCTTCTTCTTCTTCTTCTTCTTCTTCTTCTTCTTCTTCTTCTTCTTCTTCTTCTTCTTCTTCTTCTTCTTCTTCTTCTTCTTCTTCTTCTTCTCCTTCTCCTTCTCCTTCTCCTTCTCCTTCTCCTCCTCCTCCTCCTCCTCCTCCTCCTCCT
>NW_015388524.1:87518-104817 GCF_001527695.2 Protobothrops mucrosquamatus
AGAGATGGATAGAATCAAGATCACGTAAAGTGTTGGTACCACTTTATAAATGCCTTGGTGAGATCAGACATGGAATATTGCATCCAGTTTTGATTGCCACTGGAGGCTAAAACACACAAAGAACAATTGCAGGAACTGGGTTTGTCTAGTCTAGTGAAAAGAAGGACTGGGGGTGAGATGATAGCAGGGTTCCAATATCTCAGGGGCTGCCCCAAAGAAGAGGGATCAAGCTATTTTCCAAAGCACCTGAAGGCAGGACAAGAAGCAACGGATGGAAACTAATCAAGGAGAGAAGCAACCTAGAACTAAGGAGAAACTTCCTGACAGTGAGGACAGTGTGCTCCATCATTGGAGGCTTTTAAGAACAGACCATTATAGGGTGTTCTGCTTGTGCAGGGGGTTAGACTAGAAGGCCTCCAGGGTCCTTTCCAACTCTATTATTCTATCATTCTTTCCTCTATAGCTGATCTTAGGATCAAATCACACATATGGTCTATTGAAAAGACAGTTATTTTAATATGGCAATTGAATCAGTTATGGGATGAGTAGCAAGAAGTCAAAATGTACCCGAACCCTTTCTGCAACATCTGTTAGTTCTTCCTTAAACTAATGTTGGGTCTGGTCGTGAAGGCACTAGGCTAGGAACTGGGAGACAGCGAGTTCAAATCGTGACTTAGGCATGGAAGCCAGCTGGGTGACTTTGGGCCAGTCGCTTTCTTTCAGACCAACCCACCTCATAGGGCTGCTGTGGGGAAAATAGGAGAAGGAGGATGTGTTGGATATGTTTGCCACCTTGAGTTGCTTATAAAAAATAACAAATACAGGATACAAAGTAAATAAAATAAAATAAAAGTTTTGTTATGTAGAAATTATCCATTTATTTGTCGATTGATTTGATTTGATTTCTATTACCGCCCATCTAGCAAAAGACTCCAGGTGACTCACAATTTAAAATTCCAAAGGGGATCTTATCACACACAATCCTGGGAAAAAAAAATATTCATTAAGGTTTGTTTATGTTAAGAGTTTTACAGCTTTCCAGCACAAAAATAAGCCCCCAAAATAAGCACACATTTAAAATGAGCAGGGGACTTAGTTTAGAAAAACTTTATCTATAAAATATATATAAACATGATACATACAGATTAATTCAGCTCTGGGGAACATCAACAACTCTTAACTTGGAGATCAGGAAAAACAACACAGAGAAGACTAAGACATGCCCAGACCTAGGCTGCATCACATGCCTCACACAGCTGTGTCTTAATCAAAAACAGTTCTCATTGGCTGGTTTGTTGCTATGGCTATTCCAGTTCATAAAATTTCTTACACAAGTGACAATTTAGCTGTAACAATTCCTGTTACTGAAGCAATCAAACAGTGTGTATCATCTCCCTGATCAACTTATACAAGCATACTGCTTATCCTCAACAAATCAAGTGCACAGAGGTGAGATATATATATATATATATAATTATTAATTAGGCATTATCCCCAATGCCTGAGCCCTGGTATGTTTTTAAATATATGCTAGAGTGAAATTCTACAGCAGCAATGTTGTTTTTCTATTAAGAAATTGAGACAAAAAAAAAAAAAAAACATTTGCAGGACTTCACATTTCAGCTGTTCTGCTCTAATGAGATCCTTGGTGTTTGCAAAACATCCAGTTCATTAGCAGGCATTGTGCAGTCTACAGAACTCATATGCCTTCACTTCAGAGATGAAATCAAGTTTACAACTCAAAACTGACAAAACAATTTTCAGCGCTGTTGTTGGAAAAAAAATGGTATCATCTCAAAGGCAATAAAACTTTATGCAGAGAAATAGGCGTTTTGATAACGATCTTTCCTAGACAAGATCACATGGTTCTTTAAGTGGTGAATATATTATAGGTCCTACAGCAAGGCTTGGAAAATAAAGGTAGATTCATATGGGAAGATGGAAGGTCTTCACCCCCAAATATTTGACTATGGGAGCCCTGACATTCTGAAACGAAATGGGAATATTGTAACGTAACATGTCCAGAATAATAACATAATGTTTATTTTCTTATGTGCTTCCCTAGAAAATCTCAGTACCTATTTTGTTTGTTCTACTCTTTTTTCCTGACTAGTTAAAGTTTTCTTCCCAGGATACCTTTCTCCAAACTGGGCATACAACCAAATGCATGAATTTCAACTGGAAAATTGTGGGACTCAGTGTTCACACATCTACATGCCTCTGGATGTGAAAAGCTCACTAAGAATTCTAAGAATTAAAAGTTCAAAGCAGTGATTGGATGACTGTTGTCTATAGCAAACAGATATGTTATTGCCTGGACATTAATGGTACAGGGATGATGTGGTCTGCAGCCTCCCATTTCTCACACAGCAGCCGCTGAGATTCATTACGAACAGTTTGCAGTTAATTATCTTTAACCAAAAGGGCAATCGCCTTCTTGGTTTTTAAATCAGTAGAGGGCAGGCTGTGTGCATGGATTGATAGAAAGTTGAATTAAATGGTTTGGAAGTCACTTCTTTCTCTCCCTCTTTATAATATTCTCTCTATTTTCTTTCTGTTTTTCCTCTTGCACCTTTTATCTTTATCTTTTTCTCTCTCTCTCCTTTCCTTAAGTTCAGCTTGTAATAGATTTACTATTATAATCCATGTTTTAAATGAAATTGTATTAAAAAAGAAAGTTGAATTAAATGGTGAGCATCATCAATTAAGAGAACTAGAGGAGAGACAGAAAGAAATTATTTGTTTATATATGAGTATGTGTATTTATATGTATATGCATACACACACACACTATTGCAAGGGAAATGTGTTTATTGATTTCATTTATATACAAGCCTCTAAGAAAAAAAAACACAGTAAGATAACCATAATCAAATGTAACTGTTATAAAAAATAAAATAAAATGACAAATGCCTATGCCCCACATACTTATAAATCGTAAATATTTTTTCTCTCTCCCAGAATTATGCAGGTGCATGCTAACTATGTGTGATGAAGATACATGAACATAATCTTTAAAAAGTTAATGCTTCTTTTTGCCAACACAACCAAGAGACATTGCAGGGGGAAAAAAAATAGGTTGAATGGTTTCCAAAGAGTATTCAGGACAAAGATACATTTGGTCCTTAGCAATGTAGGGGATTGCAAATTATCTATAATAATAATAATAATAGTAAAGTTGGAAGGGACCTTGGAGGTCATCTAGTCCAACCCCCTGCTCAGGCAGGAAACCCTATACCATTTCAGACAAATGGCTATCCAGTCTCTTCTTAAAAACTTCCAGTGTTGGAGCATTCACCGCTTCTGGAGGCAGGTTGTTCCACTGGTTAATTGTTCTAACTGTCAGGAAGTTTCTCCTTAGTTCTAGGTTGCTTCTCTCCTTGATTAATTTCCATCCGTTGCTTCTTCTCCTGCCTTCAGGCACTTTGGAGAAGAGCTTGACTCCCTCTTCTTTGGGGCAGCCCCTGAGATACTGGAACACTGCTATCATGTCCCCCC
The DNA here is from genome assembly GCF_001527695.2 of Protobothrops mucrosquamatus. NCBI lineage: Eukaryota > Metazoa > Chordata > Lepidosauria > Squamata > Viperidae > Protobothrops > Protobothrops mucrosquamatus. The sequence continues at coordinate 91,017 of NW_015388524.1, forward strand.
TCGTCCTTCTCTTCGTTAAACTAGACATACCCAATTCCAGCAACCGTTCCTTGTATGCTTTAGCCTCCAGTCCCCTGATCATCTTTGTTGCTCTTCTCTGTACTCTTTCTAGAGTCTCAGCATCTTTTTTACATCGCGGTGACCAAAACTGGATGCAGTATTCCAAGTGTGGCCTTACCAAGGCATTGTAAAGTGGTATTAACATTTTACACTTGTCTTGACTGACCTTAAAGCAGATGCAAAACAAGCAAGATCTAAACTATTTTATGTCCACTTTTTTGCTACTAGAACTTGTGTGGATTCTTGTAAAACTGGGCACATACTGGGTGTCTTCTCCATGCTGGAAACAATATCCTGTAAGAAGACCTGCAGCGTGACTAGACATATTTAATTACAAGAAGCACTTCCGCCTGTTGAAACAATGGACACAAAGCTCTAAAAGGGAACAGGAAAACAACGCTGAGCTGAAAACCATTTTTAATTTCAGGTTTTATCATGGTTCTCTGTTTGACATAAAGCAGCCTTCTATCCTCACAACTAGTTAACAAGGAAGGGCTTTAAGCATTGAAACAATGACCTTTGCTTATATAGTCAACCAAGATCCAGGAAGCCACAACTTATACAGAGAAGTAGGCACAAAGTTCACAACAACATGCCTGTGCAAAGCATTCAGAAGAGATGCTTCACTGTGTATTTATTTTTCAGGGAGTATTTTTATAGTACCCAAATCAGCAAACACCAGTGGTTGATAGCACAATATATATAAGTGTGAATGAGGCACTTCTCTTTCAAGTGTTAAAACACACATATCCTTTGCAAGGCTCAGAGGTCCTTGGGAAAAAGTGCTCCCTCCTCCATTTGTGTGTGTGTGCATGCTCGCGTGTGTGCAAAGTACCAACTGAAATTATATATTGAGATTTTTGAAGATATAAGCCTTGCATAAGCCTTGCCTGTTTTAACATTCTGAAGAGAGGTGCTTCAAATGACTTCAAATCCTGTTGTCATTATGATTGTGACAATCATGGGCAGTTTTCTTAGCAACAGTATAGACCAGGGGTAGACAACCTTGGCTCTTTTATCACTCTGCTGGCTCAGGAATTCTGGGAGTTGAAGTCCACGAGTCATAAAAGAGCCAAGGTTGCCTACCCCTGGTATAGACATAGTAGTAAACTGGAGATCTCTTTATATCGTAGATCCTTCCATTGTTACTGGGTCTCTATGTCAGGGTTTCATATCAGCTATGGTGATTAAACTCTCATACTGTCCATATCCCAAGCAAACGCAAGAAAATCTAATAAACTATTACTGTAAATTAGGAAACCATATATATCACACCTCCGAACTGCCTGCACCCTATATAAGACCCTAGCTTTAAATCCTAGACTTCTTCTTTCTATCTTTTCAAGTCAATGGCTGTTAAGATACTTATTTTTCAACCTGGAAGGTCTATCTCTTATTTATAAACAACTTTCTTTGATCAGAGAATCAGATTCTTTTTGGATATGTCATGTTTCCGTTGTAAAAAATATAAACCTTCAATAGATTCAATCCCATAATTTTACAACCAAAATATGCCATATCCAAAAAGATTGAATAGGCAAAAAAAATGGATTTGAAGTTGAAGGAAGGTCAGGTAGATTTAAAAAAAAAAACGAAACAAAAAAACTTTACCCTAAACTTTTTAAAATAACGATATACTTTTGCAATGATATTCCCCTTAGGAAACTTTCAAGTTTCAGTAGTTTGTGCCTTGTATTTTTCTCCACTTTTCTATACCTTATAGAATATTGATAACTATTAATAAATCATGGGAACTAACCTGCAGGATATGGTACAAACTGTATCAATTTGCTCACAGTTTTCTCCACTCCCACCCCGTGGTGTGTGTATGAAGATTTAATAGCAATTTTGTATTGTCTACCTCTCTACAAATACCCAGAGGCAATATTATGAAAATGAAATANGGGACCTTGGAGGTCATCTAGTCCAACCCCCTGCTCAGGCAGGAAACCCTATACCATTTCAGACAAATGGCTATCCAGTCTCTTCTTAAAAACTTCCAGTGTTGGAGCATTCACCACTTCTGGAGGCAGGTTGTTCCACTGGTTAATTGTTCTAACTGTCAGGAAGTTTCTCCTTAGTTCTAGGTTGCTTCTCTCCTTGGTTAGTTTCCATCTGTTGGTTCTTGTCCTGCCTTCGGGCGCTTTGGAGAATAGCTTGACTCCCTCTTCTTTGGGGCAGCCCCTGAGATACTGGAACACTGCTATCATGTCCCCCCTCATCCTTCTCTTCATTAAACTAGACATACCCAATTCCAGCAACCGTTCCTCGTATGCTTTAGCCTCCAGTCCCCTAACCATCTTTGTTGCTCTTCTCTGTACTCTTTCTAGAGTCTCAGCATCTTTTTTACATCGCGGTGACCAAAACTGGATGCAGTATTCCAAGTGTGGCCTTACCAAGGCATTGTAAAGTGGTATTAACATTTTACACTTGTCTTGACTGACCTTAAAGCAGATGCAAAACAAGCAAGATCTAAACTATTTTATGTCCACTTTTTTGCTACTAGAACTTGTGTGGATTCTTGTAAAACTGGGCACATACTGGGTGTCTTCTCCATGCTGGAAACAATATCCTGTAAGAAGACCTGCAGCGTGACTAGACATATTTAATTACAAGAAGCACTTCCGCCTGTTGAAACAATGGACACAAAGCTCTAAAACGGAACAGGAAAACAACGCTGAGCTGAGGACCATTTTTAATTTCAGGTTTTATCAGGGTTCTCTGTTTGACATAAAGCAGCCTTCTATCCTCACAACTAGTTAACAAGGAAGGGCTTTAAGCATTGAAACAATGACCTTTGCTTATATAGTCAACCAAGATCCAGGAAGCCACAACTTATACAGAGAAGTAGGCACAAAGTTCACAACAACATGCCTGTGCAAAGCATTCAGAAGAGATGCTTCACTGTGTATTTATTTTTCAGGGAGTATTTTTATAGTACCCAAATCAGCAAACGCCAGTGGTTGATAGCACAATATATACAGTATAAGTGTGAACGAGGCACTTCTCTTTCAAGTGTTAAAACACACATATCCTTTGCAAGGCTCAGAGGTCCTTGGGAAAAAGTGCTCCCTCCTCCATTTGTGTGTGTGTGTGTGCGCGCGTGTGTGGAAAGTACCAACTGAAATTATATATTGAGATTTTTGAAGATATAAGCCTTGCATAAGCCTTGCCTGTTTTAACATTCTGAAGAGAGGTGCTTCAAATGACTTCAAATCCTGTTGTCATTATGATTGTGACAATCATGGGCAGTTTTCTTAGCAACAGTATAGACCAGGGGTAGACAACCTTGGCTCTTTTACGACTCGTGGACTTCAACTCCCAGAATTCCTGAGCCAGCTGTGGGAGTTGAAGTCCACGAGTCGTAAAAGAGCCAAGGTTGCCTACCCCTGGTATAGACATAGTAGTAAACTGGAGATCTCTTTATATCGTAGATCCTTCCATTGTTACTGAGTCTCTATGTCAGGGTTTCATATCAGCTATGGTGATTAAACTCTCATACTGTCCATATCCCAAGCAAACGCAAGAAAATCTAATAAACTATTACTGTAAATTAGGAAACCATATATATCACACCTCCGAACTGCCTGCACCCTATATAAGACCCTAGCTTTAAATCCTAGACATCTTCTTTCTATCTTTTCAAGTCAATGGCTGGTAAGATACTTTTTTTTCAACCTGGGAGGTCTATCTCTTATTTATAAACAACTTTCTTTGATCAGAGAATCAGATTCTTTTTGGATATGTCATGTGTCCGTTGTAAAAAATATAAACCTTCAATAGATTCAATCCCATAATTTTACAACCAAAATATGCCATATCCAAAAAGATTGAATAGGCAAAAAAAATGGATTTGAAGTTGAAGGAAGGTCAGGTAGATTTAAAAAAAAAAACGAAACAAAAAAACTTTACCCTAAACTTTTTAAAATAACGATATATTTTTTGCAGTGTTATTCCCCTTAGGAAACTTTCAAGTTTCAGTAGTTTGTGCCTTGTATTTTTCTCTACTTTTCTATACCTTATAGAATATTGATAACTATTAATAAATCATGGGAACTAACCTGCAGGATATGGTACAAACTGTATCAATTTGCTCACAGTTTTCTCCACTCCCACCCCGTGGTGTGTGTATGAAGATTTAATAGCAATTTTGTATTGTCTACCTCTCTACAAATACCCAGAGGCAATATTATGAAAATGAAATANATAATAATAATAATAATAATAATAATGATGATGATGATGATGATGATGATGATGATGATGATGATGATGATGATGATGATGATAAAGTTGGAAGGGACCTTGGAGGTCATCTAGTCCAACCCCCTGCTCAGGCAGGAAACCCTATACCATTTCGGACAAATGGCTGTCCAGTTTCTTCTTAAAAACTTCCAGTGTTGGCACATTCACTGCTTCTGGAGGCAGGTTGTTCCACTGGTTAATTGTTCTAACCGTCAAGAAGTTTCTCCTTAGTTCTAGTTTGCTTCTCTCTTTGGTTAGCTTCCACCCGTTGCTCCTTGTCCTGCCTTCAGGCACTTTGGAGAATAGCTTGACTCCCTCTTCTTTGGGGCAGCCCCTGAGATATTGGAACGCTGCGATCATGTCCCCCCTCATCCTTCTCTTCGTTAAACTAGACATACCCAATTCCAGCAACCGTTCCTTATATGCTTTAGCCTCCAGTCCCCTAATCATCTTTGTTGCTCTTCTCTGCACTCTTTCTAGAGTCTCAGCATCTTTTTTACATCATGGTGACCAAAACTGGATGCAGTATTCCAAGTGTGGCCTTACCAAGGCCTTGTAAAGTGGTATTAATACTTCACGTGATCTTGATTCTATCCCTCTGTTAATGCAGCCTAGCACTGTGTTGCAAAATGATTCTTGTCTTTGTCTCTAACTGGCATTCCATAGAGCTTGCTGGAGCCTCTTCCTTAAGGTAATCCCTGGGCCATAACATAAACAATTGTTTATATTAGCCAATATATCCCTAGTTCAGCTTGATCAAACATGCGGAGGCTTCCTTTTTCAAGATACATTAAAAGTTTGTGGGGTTTTTTTTTTAATCGCACCTACTTAAAATATATTAGTCTATCAAAGTACACCTTAAAAAATACATAGCACGCTTAATATCAGAAGTTTGATCCTTCCTAAAAGTGTGCCATCCAGACATTGCGTAAAATGTAAATAAAATATCAAAGTGCTCCTAATGAAAGAGAAACTTTTAAAAGGGAAATTGTGTGATTCTCACTCCCTTTTTTCTTGCACGCTCTTCTTTTTGTCATGGTTAAAAGTAACAAATGACTCATTTCTCTCAAGTCTCCAGAACATTATATTTTTGTCTGGCATTTCGGTGGCTGGATGCATTCCCAGGATTAAAATATGGGGAAGCATTTTATGTAGTGATAGTAATATGGATTCAGGCATCTTCAATATGAAAAGTGAAATTGTGTGCAGGTGGGGGGAAGGAGAAAGTGTGTTTCCCTTTTGTGCCTCCCTGTTAGCAACAACAGCAACAAAAATACTGGGTGTCTTTATTCTATTTATTGTTATTCTACTTACTATAGCTGCTTTTTTAACCACTTTGCTGAATTTTTTAAATTCTTAGTTTTACTTGTGTATTTATGTGGTCTTATTGTAAACCACTCAGTCACATAGGTGAAAAGGGTTGTGTAGAAATTTAATAAATAAATATTATGAGTATTAGACCAATAACTCTTCATTCTGCTGATTTCTCTTTATTGGTTAAGTTCACTTTTCAATCAGGTCTGATGATTGAGCTGTAAGATGATTTTTATAATAGATCTATGTTAACCTTGGTTTAATTTGTGTGGTTTCCCATTTTGGCCAAACTCAGCCTTTTATTGATGGTTCAGTTGAGAACAGTCATCACTGGAAATATGGGAAAACTGAATACAGGTAGTATTGACTTACAACAGTTCTTTTAGTGATTGTGCAAAGTTACAACGCCACTGGAAAAAGTGATGGTCATTTTTCACAGTTACAATTTTCACAGCATCCCCATGATCATATGATCAAAACTCAGATACTTGGCAACTGATTCATAGTTATGACCACTGCTGTGTCCCAAGGTCATTTATTATCTTTTGCAACCTTTGGTCAAGCAAAGTCAATGGGGAAGTCAGATTCACTTATCTACCAGATTACTAACTTATCAACTGCAGCGATTCATTTAACAACTGTGGCAAGAATGGCTGTAAAATGGGGCAAAACTCACTTAATAAATGTCTCACTTAACAACATAAATTTTGGGCTCATTTGTGGTTGACAGTCAAGGATTACCTCTACTTAGCTGTGATTATGGAAGCCAGGAACAATGATATTAAGCACATGATCATCACAATTCAGATAATTTATTACAGCCAGAAAAAGAGATTCTGTAAAATGAATTTACGTATCTATCATCTATTTCTCTATCTGTCAGAAGTAGGTATACATATAAAATATACAAGGTATACATTTTTTTTAAAAAAAATATGAAAACAAAAGAATTGTATTTTTGTACTGCATTGTAATTTGTATTGTAATTTACTATTGCAATAAATTACCTTTCTCTAAAAAAAGTTCAAGAGGTCGTATTTAGTTTCCTTCCCCCCCCCCCCCATGTTGCTGTCACTACAACTGTATAGATCATGTAGGCTAAGAATCACCCAGCTATATGTTGGAAAGGGCAAACTGGCTGCATTTTTTTCTCTATTTTCATGATATTCAATTGTATGAAAGTTGTTTTTTAAAAAATATTTATTAAAAACGAGAAGACAATTTATTTACAAGTTGCGTTGGTTGAGGAAGCTGTTCTCTCTTTTGTTAATTAAAGAGATATCCAAGGGGATGTGTGTATTGTAAACATGCAAATAGCTTGTTTGTTTCTAAGAAGAGGAAATCTTCTGGAAATAACAACTAACGTAAGGTGGATAGCAGTATTCCGATCATTATTGGATACATAGCTAGCATCCTTAGTTTTGTTTTAGAAAATGTATGCTGCTCACTAGGGATTCATCTGAGGACTTACCTGGATATGATGGCTAAACTAAAACTAAATTAAACCAATGAACTCTCAGCTCCTGCCAGGTACAAATATCTGCATAGGATTGCTGAAGAACATTAATTTACATGTTTATTTATGGTTCCCCAGGATGCACACTTTTTTTTTTAAAACAAGCACAAAAAAGCCAAACTCTTTTGCAAGGTAACAATGCATAAGATTTGCACAGTTTCCTACCACAAATAGAGCACCTGACAAGGTAGACAAATGCTGAGGATTTTGTTCACGAAGACACCAGGAAAAAAAAAATTCATTAGGTTCTAAGGTTTCTAAAGAAAGAGAGTCTGTTGCAAACTGTTGAAATAAATCACTGCTGGGGAGTTTTGCCACCCAAAAGACATCAGCACTAGGACTGGTCTATTCTGCAGCAGAAATTCTGTGCCCCCGTATGGCTTAACAGCTGCCATACCAGTAAGTTATTTATTTATTTATTTATTTATTATTTAAATTTATATACCGCCCTATCTCCCTTACGGGACTCAGGGCGGTGAACAGGTGATAATAAAACTCACAATAAATATTAAATAAAAATCCTGCTCTAAAATACCCCATATAAAACCCCTAGCAAAGCCCAATCAAAACTACGCCAGGCCGGCTGCATGGAATAGATGGGTTTTCAAGGCTCGGCGAAAGAGGCGCAGGTCCGCAACTGTACGTAGGTCGGGGGGTAGGTCATTCCAGAGGGCAGGAGCTGCCACAGAGAAGGCTTTCCCCCTGGGGGTCGCCAGCCGGCATTGACTGGCCGACGGTACCCTAAGGAGGCCCTCTCTGTGGGAGCGGACTGGTCGAAGGGAGGTATTTGGTAGGAGGCGGTCTTGCAAAGTTAGACCCCAGACTCAAAGACACTATGAGGATTATAAGCGGATGTATTAAAACCACTTCAAATTGCTGGCTAGTTGTTGTTCTGTGCCACATAGCATCGCCAACTTTACGAAAGCAAGATGCACTAGTGAGACAATACAGGAAAAAGTATGAACAGCTCATTCCTATATCAGTGCATGCTGACCTTCATATTTTGCATGAATCTAGGAAGCCCTCGCTGGCACTTGCCCAACAACTTTAACATTGATCACTAATGGAAAGTCAATTGGATCGCTGAACACCCAGATATAGGAAGACATATAAATGAAACCCCCCCCCCCCAAAAAAAAGCTGCCAGGATTTGAACTACCTCATCAGCAATGGAAAATCCTGAATAGGATTTGCACCTCACACAATGTCTGCCAGGACTCTGTATACAAATGGGGCATAATATCCTCCCCTCAGCGTGACTGTGGGGGTCCCACATCAGACTGTAGATCACATTATGACTGGCTGTAAGCTGAGAACAGATACCACTGCAGGATCTGATGGTTATTATTATTATTTTAAATCTAAACGGTGCTGCACTTCAATGGTTAGATGGCAGAACGTTAATGGTAATGCTAAGCAGAACTTTTGGGTTATCTTGCGGAGAGGAAATGTAAACAGGAAATATTTGCAGGGAAGGAAAAACACTGGGATTTTCATTCAACAGGCCAGAATTCCTGATCTACCACCAGCATGAAAAAAAAATTAAAAAAAAAATATTAATTTCTGGTGTGCTAATCCCTTCCCGTAACGCTACTTAAAATAATGCAGGCCTTCCTCAGACATGACTGTTTCTGTTGTATGTCATCAGCTTCAAGCTCCAATGGCAAAACAATGTGCACACAATTGCCTGACTGCACTGACAACATTTTCTGATTTCAGAGAAGAAACAACACACCTCAAGGTGTCAGTATGCATCACTGTGAAGGGACTGCAAAGCACACTTTTGATATTAGTCGCCGATTTGCTATTGACTTCTTCCTATTTTGTTGCTTCTCTGCTCTGTTTTTGGTCTCAGTGGCTTCGTCTTCTACCACCTGGCATTATAAACCTTTTTCATACCTTAAGGGTCAATGTCTTCCCTCTCCTTATGGTAGCTTGTTGGTTACCTCGCCGTTAGCCACATGAGACCTTTCTTTGGCCAATAATCCCGACGTGCAACGTGTTTTGGCTTCAACTGCTCTGCATTTGAAACACTTCTATTTTAAATGACCCATTTTGTGTTCGCAATGGCCTTTCTCCTTCGAACAAATTGGCTGTTCTCAAGCATGAAATGGGTTGTTTTGCACATATTGTGAGGCTCTTTAAGTTCAAAACCCGCTCTTTTGATCCTGGGGGAGCAACAGAACACTCTCTGCCCACCTAACAGCACATGTCGCACTTCAGACACAGTGATTTCATACCTAAAGTGAGTTGTTTTGGAACCTCAACGGTCTGCTCAGAATGAAACACGGTTTGAGTCAACATATTTTGCCACAAACCTACTTTGCAAAGGCTTCGTTATTGTTATTGTTATTATTCTGCCACAAACCTACTTTGCAAAGGCTTAATTAGTATATCTAATGATTGAAATAGCTTTTATCAAGGGCTCAGACTAGTCAATACACATAAGATTCCTAATCATTTGTAAATTGAGTGGCAAGAAAGGATCCCAAAAGGAACACAAAATAATCTAAGAAAGAAATAAATAAACAAAATCAACATCTCAAGTCTTGTTGGATGTTGGCTGCAGGTTCCCATAGCATTTAAGTAAAATTTGATCACGTTAGGATCAAATATAGTTAGTCCTTGACTTACTGCCTCAACTGAGCCCAAAATTTAAGTGAGACATTTGTTAAGTGAATTTTGCTCCATTTTATAGCCTTTCTGGCTACAGTTGTTAAGTGAATCACTGCAGTAGTTAGTATGTGAATCTGACTTCCTTGTTGACTTTGCTTCTCAGAAGTTTGCAAAAAGTGATCACATGACCCCAGAACTCTGCAACTGGCATAACTATGAGTCAGTTGCCAAGCATTTGAATTTTGATCACATGACCACTGCAATGGTCATAAGTGTGGGAAATGGTCATAAGTCACTTTTTTTTAGTGCCGCTGATATCATCAAAAGAGGCCTAAATTGTCAGTGTACCGACCATGGAAATTTAAAGATTCAGGGTTTGGGTGAGACTTTTTATAATATGAAAAACCAAACAAAAAATGTTTTCTTTTAGACAGCCAGACCCAAAACAAAGGATTTTGAAAGCAGAGAGATTTTGTGGCAAAGATTTAAACTTTGTTATCTCACAAGTGTACTTTTCTGTAAAATCTCTCTTTGTAATCTTTTTTTTCCCCCTTTATGCATTTTAGCCCGACAGCAAGCTTTTATCAATGAATAATGGATAGGTTCCATTTAAATACAAGAAAAATGTTTGCTTTAACTGGAAAAAGTGTCTCATGTTAGGACAACCTAGGTGTGTTTATTAGTATTTTAAGATTAACAGAAAAGTACAAGGATGAAATTGCCTGCTGAATCACTGGACTTCCTTGATCGTGAAAGAGAAAGAACAGATGTATTATAAATATAGCATAATCAGAGGCCCTGAGGTGAAGAATAAAGATGGCTTAAGGGAGGACCATTGGAACTATCCTTTTAAAATCTGAAGAATTATTTTGTTACAATGAAGGATATTCTCCTTGCATAAATCAGGAAAATCAAAGGAAATTGTGCCGTTTTATGACAACAGAAACCAGCTCATGTTTAACAATGGAAAAGGAATCATATTACACACTCTAGTTCTATGCTTGTTTTATCCGTGATTTTCAAACATCAGGAGCTGACTTCACTCAATCCTGAAACAGTTTTGAACCAACTTGTGATTTAGATTAGTCCAGTTTTGAAAATTAAAAGAGATGTGATCCTAAAGTTTTGTTGGGGAAAAAAATCAGATTAAAGGGCTATGCCACACTGGCTTTGTATCCAAAGCTGAATGTTTTCTTTTGCTCAGTTCTATCAATGAATCCATACTTATTATAAGTATAGAACAGTGGTGGCAAACCTATGGCACGGGTGCCAGAGGCGGCACTCAGAGCCCTCTCTGTGGGCATGCGCGCCGTCGCCCCAGTCCTAGGCCTTCAGCTGGGTTTTATAAAACCTTTTCGCTTTAGGCCGCCACTGCCATGTGCAAAAAAAAAAAGGTCCAATCAGTCAATTTCAACTTCTTGTGGGAAAAAAAAAGATCTTGCAAAGTTGGAATTTGATTGATTGAACTTTTTAGTCCCACTCAGTCTGCCGTTACCACTGCAGCCACGCCCACCCAATGGGCCACACCCACCCAATGGCCACACCCACCCGGCACCCGACGATGCATAAGTGGGTTTTGGGTTGCAGTTTGGGCACTCGGTCTCTAAAAGGTTCGCCATCACTGGTATAGAATATATTATATTATATTGAGGTTGCGAAGCACATATATGATAATACCAATGAGTTTTTTTAGTTCTATTTTTCACTGTTGACATGTTATGAGTTGGAGAGGAAATTTAGACTATTGAATCTGGTCCCAAGAAGAATCCAAATTCAAGTATCCCTCACAGATGGCTGTCCAGCCTTGGCTTCAAGTAATTCAATTAGTAGTAATTTATAGGCTGTTTAGTGTTGCAACCTTAAAAATAAAATAAAATAAAAAATAATAAAATAAAATACATAGTCTAATTTCAGAAAAAGACAGAAGTAAAGAGATAAAATATAGATGTGTTAATACAAAGAGACAGTAAGCAGATATAAGAATCTCCCTTACTGAGTATCCTAATTTGATCAATATATTAGGTTCATAGGGTGACTGCCTTAGTTATAGCAGTTTTACACACAATATGTACATTTAAATCCAGGATAATCTATAATTGAGATCCCAGTGGGTTGTTCTTTCCGACAGGGATGATAAGAATCTAAGCTTAATAGGAGTATATAATTGACAGTCAGACAAAATACGAGAAATATGTTCATTGAATTACTCAATGGTTGAACTGCACGGACAATAACCACTTCTAGATTTTCCAAGACACAATTAAGTCAGCCGTTGGTACAACTTGGATTGTTTGAGATTGCTCAACAAGAAGAACATATCAACATGCCAAGTGAAATGGGCTGCTGATAATACTACTGACATTGGCCCAAGAAGCCATTGTACACGACGGGACTACTGGAGGGAAACATTAGATGATAGCTGATAGATGATAGCTCTTTAGCCTCACTTCCCAAACTGCTATGTTCAAGATAATGGATAGCTGCAAGGGAGTCAACTGAGCTGGAAAGTTTAACATCCCTGAAAATCATTGAATGCCAAATCCAGTTACTGACATTTGACTTGTAACCAACTTTTGAAAGTTATTGCCAAAGTATTTAGTTAATCCCTCTTCAGGCACATATGCCTTTGCTGTGTCTCATGGCTGGCAACCATCCAAAGTGTCAAGTGAAAAACTAGGGGACTTATAGGCTTCCCAGATAAGTAATGTTTTGACAGGCCATTAGAGTGCCATTTTTCTGATGGATGTCATAACTGGAATCTGGAATCATCTCCAGTAGTGAAACTCAAGCAGCTAAAGCCAAAAAAATATCAGAAATGAAGGCAATTTTCTTTATAGATGTGGGGTTCAAATTAACTATCACCAAATGTTCGTTGACAAGATCATCCATCATTTCATAGGCCACCTTCTAAGCAATGATGAAACTATGTTTTCTGGTTTAGCTGTTATGGGAAACTGCTAATTAGCTGTAACAAAAAAAAACCTGAGAACAGAAGGAGAAAGAATCAAAACTGGACCCATTACTGTTGTATGTTGACAATCTTCATCCAGAGAAGAAAAGGGCAGAAAAAATGGCTTGGTTTAAGAAAAAAACAGAGGAGTTCAGAGATCAAATATAGGCTTGGTAGCAAATAAAATGTGGCTAATATTCTAAAAGAAAAATGATATGAAATACATCGCATCAGAAAGACTAATGTCTTGTCAATTAAAAGAGCTTTTATGGAGCTTTACTTATGTTAATTCCTGGAAAAAATGCCATATTCACATTCGATATTCTGAAGAAACCTAGAATAATTCATGATTTATATCCCATCTAGCCCATAAACCATAAATTCTCAGATTTATTTGTATACCAACATACAAATCACACCTGAGAAAGGTGTGTGAATATATATATATATATATATATATATATATATATATATATATATATATATATATATATATATATATATATATATATATATATATATATATATATATATATATATATATATATATATATATATATATATATATATATATATATATATCACACACCTATATATATATAGTGTGTGAAAAGTTAAAGTCAGAGCATGGAGATGAACACAAAAAAATACATACCTGCTCATTGACAATGATAAGATTGTGTCTGATGAACATTTTATTTTAATTGCCTGATATGTTGTGGGCATTTCCAATATATTTGCACTTTCATTGTTGCTGAGTGATGGGTGAGTTCTTAATGACATGTCACCCTTCTGCCATTAGCTCTACTATCTTTTTCTGAAATTTCCAATAGCAGTGAACACTTCATGTATGTCTCTGCCCTACAAGTAAACACTTTCTTTTTTTCCCTTGAAGACATTTTACTTCTAAGAAGCTTCTTCACTTCTGACTGAATGGTGGGGAATGGAAGGATTGCTTCTTGGAAAAGCACCTTTGGGACAACCATGACCTGGATGACTGAGAATCTCCACAGACATTTAGCTGTGGGAAGGGTTGTATCTTTGAACAATTGCCAATAGACCAGTCATGAGTCAAGGATTTTGACCATCAATGACTTTGA
>NW_015388524.1:105593-118833 GCF_001527695.2 Protobothrops mucrosquamatus
TACTTCTAAGAAGCTTCTTCACTTCTGACTGAATGGTGGGGAATGGAAGGATTGCTTCTTGGAAAAGCACCTTTGGGACAACCATGACCTGGATGACTGAGAATCTCCACAGACATTTAGCTGTGGGAAGGGTTGTATCTTTGAACAATTGCCAATAGACCAGTCATGAGTCAAGGATTTTGACCATCAATGACTTTGATGTTGACTCCATGGTGAATCCTCTTTTCTTTCAAAGAGATTTTGGTCTCCTGTTTCATTGGGCATCTACTTATCGTACTTCAACAAAGACTGGATATGTCAACATTTACATTTTCCAGTTTCAATATCCATTTTGGGAGATCTTTCAGCTTCTCCTCTGGTGTTATTGTTACATCCCAGGGCCAGAAGAAGCAGGAAGAGGAGAAGTAAAAACAGCAGGAGAAACCTCAGTGCTTTTAACTAAAAATTAAGGTGTTCAGGGAAAGAGAGGGGAAAAAAACAGTTGCAGATTTCCAGAAACTGGAAACTGATTATTACAATGTTCCTAATGATGAGAATTGCCAAGCTACTAATGAATGGAGTCATAGTTTACAACGATTGCTGACATCTCCTGTTGTCATTGAGCAAACTAATTGCCTCTTTTTGTCAGGTATGAATTTCTGATAGCAGCAATATTAAAAGGAAATTCTGTCTAGCCAAGAAGACACACACATCATGGATGGATGGTAGTTTTTCCTCTATTATTTTTTTTTAAAGAAAAGAAAACAAAATAACAAAACAAAATCATACTGCTTTTTTTTCAAGGTCTTTTTTTGCGCCATTTATTCAGAGATTGGAAAGCACTTAACACCGTCCTTGTCCCTCTTCAGAAACAAAAGGAATAAGGAAGACAGCTATGTTTTGAAACAATTTCCCAGCCACTATATAATAAACTGATGGAGATATTTATTGTCTTTTAGGGAGAGGACAGTACCTAGGTCATCATTCTTGGCCCGTTCTTCCCTTCAAAAGACATTAGGACCAGCTGTTTGTTACAAATGACTGGAAGAGATAGAACAGTGATGGCGAACCTTTTAGAGACCGAGTGCCCAAACTGCAACCCAAAACCCACTTATGCATCATCGAGTGCCGGGTGGGTGTGGCCCATTGGGTGGGTGTGGCCCATTGGGTGGGTGTGGCCCATTGGGTGGGCGTGGCTGCGGTGGTAACGGCAGACTGGGTGGGACTAAAAAGTTCAATCAATCAATTCCAACTTTGCAAGATCTATTTTTTCCCCCTGAGAAGTTGAAATTGACTGATTGAACCTTTTTTTTTTTTTTTGCACACGGCGACGGAGGCCTAAAGCGAAAAGGTTTTATAAAACCCAGCTGAAGCCCTAGGACTGGGGCGACAGCGTGCGTGCCCACAGAGAGAGCTCTGAGTGTCGCTTCTGGCACCCGTGCCATAGGTTCGCCACCACTGAGATAGAACGAAGCTCAGCCCCACAAAGAGGAAAAAAATAGATCCCGTCAAATCCTAAATGTTCTCAAGTATGGGTTTGCTTCCTCAAGAAGGAAATGTGGGCTTAGTGCATTGTGTGATCTCAGATGCTGCTGTTTGAGCAACATGGTTTATAGATTAAGTATGTTGGGAAAGCCCCCCCAAAACTGTGATTTATTTAAGAAACCAACGATAAACAAAGCATAACTTAGTGCAAACTCCAGTCAGCACATGATGTGTGACAGGGACATGGATAAAGGGCCTCCTTTATTGACATTCCTAACATGTAATCTGAACAAGCAAGCATGCAGGTAGGAAGGTAGACTGGCAGTGTAGGCAATGCAAAATAAAACAGGATTAAGATAGAATGAGTTACTTAAAATGCTGATAAATTACCATACTTGATCAAAATGGACCATCCAAGGTTTTCACTTAAGACTCCTGTTATAAGAGCTTTACTTTCATACATTTCAAAGATGAATTATCACAGTCAAAGAGAATTACATGACAGGAAGCAAAGGCTAATTAAACTATTATGAAGTAGAGTTGATCTCAATGAATATGAATTATGCTCCAGTTCTCACATTTTCAGTCTCCTTGCATCTTCCACCCTGAGACAGCTGGACTATTCCAGTTTAGGGACGATGCGGAATTCTGTTCAGCTCACACTTCAGAGTAAAACAACATGATCCACACCCACTGCACTAACAGGCAGATTGGAATGTGGTTATATTTCTAATTTCACACGTTTCTGAATGTTGTAATGCAATTCTCAGCTTCCCACCCAT
Organism: Protobothrops mucrosquamatus; assembly: GCF_001527695.2. Lineage (NCBI taxonomy): Eukaryota > Metazoa > Chordata > Lepidosauria > Squamata > Viperidae > Protobothrops > Protobothrops mucrosquamatus. The sequence continues at coordinate 107,840 of NW_015388524.1, forward strand.
GAGCAATCTTTTCTTTAGGCTAAAATGCATTTTGAAATCCGCAAATTTGGAGAGAAAAAAAGCAACTTTGTATATTTGTCTAAAATCAAAACGAAACTAATATTTACTAAGAAATTAATGCCGAAGTGCAATGGAATGGAATGACGAATGATTTATATGTGACCCTGGTGTGGAATGCAAGGTGATCCATTCAACTGTACTCCATTAAAGGTTGAACCATCACAGTGGTTGAGCCATTAGTACAGTTTGATTATAGGCAGTAGGCCAGGTTAGCTCCACATCTAATTGCATGGAAAACTTGATGATAGAATATCTAACGAGTTTTTCCTTCACCCTGCTATCTTAAAATCATTAGTTAGTGATACCGGGGATATATTCTGCACTCATTAAACTTCACTGCTACGGTTGGCCAATCACAATTTATAATACATGATTGTAAACTCAGCTACTGTGGCTAAGTCACAGTGTTTACAATATGCTAGAATTGGAGCAGTGGTTAGATTGCAGTATTACAGGCTGACTCTGCCCTCTGCCAGGAGTTCGATCCTGACCGGCTCAAGGTTGACTCAGCCTTCCATCCTTCCAAGGTCAGTAAAATGAGGACCCAGATTGTTGGGGACAATACTCTGATACTGTAAACTGCTTAGAGAGGGCTGTAAAACATTATGAAGTGGTATATAAGTCCAAGTGCTATTTCTATTTACCTAATCCTACCCTTTTAACAATTGAAAAGGGCCAGTTAAATTCCTAAAATGCCTGAAATTTTCTTGGAAAAAATCAAATCCCCTTGCTTTGCTTCACATTTTTAAAGGTCAGTTGGCCTCTAATATTGGCTCATGCATTGGCCTATTATAAGGACAATGGAGTGATAGAGCTAGATATTTAGAAATAGATATTTATCCTTTCATTCTATCCCTTCTTTGTGGGATTTCCCCCCTCCTTTCCTGTTCTTATATTTTTCCTTAAAATGGTGTTTGTATATGTATGTTATTATTATTATTATTATTATTATTTAATTTCTATACCGCCCTTCTCCCGCAGGACTCAGGGCGGTGCACAGCATATTAAAAACAGATACAATAACAATATACAAAAATAAAACCCTTCTAAAACCAAATTAAAAACCAAATATTAGAGGCTGTGTTCCAATTAAAATTATACTTAAAATCGTCCCTAAATAAAATNTACTTCTAAGAAGCTTCTTCACTTCTGACTGAATGGTGGGGAATGGAAGGATTGCTTCTTGGAAAAGCACCTTTGGGACAACCATGACCTGGATGACTGAGAATCTCCACAGACATTTAGCTGTGGGAAGGGTTGTATCTTTGAACAATTGCCAATAGACCAGTCATGAGTCAAGGATTTTGACCATCAATGACTTTGACGTTGACTCCATGGTGAATCCTCTTTTCTTTCAAAGAGATTTTGGTCTCCTGTTTCATTGGGCATCTACTTATCGTACTTCAACAAAGACTGGATATGTCAACATTTACATTTTCCAGTTTCAAAATCCATTTTGGGAGATCTTTCAGCTTCTCCTCTGGTGTTATTGTTATATCCCAGGGCCAGAAGAAGCAGGAAGAGGAGAAGTAAAAACAGCAGGAGAAACCTCAGTGCTTTTAACTAAAAATTAAGGTGTTCAGGGAAAGAGAGGGGAAAAAAACAGTTGCAGATTTCCAGAAACTGGAAACTGATTATTACAATGTTCCTAATGATGAGAATTGCCAAGCTACTAATGAATGGAGTCATAGTTTACAACGATTGCTGACATCTCCTGTTGTCATTGAGCAAACTAATTGCCTCTTTTTGTCAGGTATGAATTTCTGATAGCAGCAATATTAAAAGGAAATTCTGTCTAGCCAAGAAGACACACACATCACGGATGGATGATAGTTTTTCCTCTATTTTTTTTTAAAGAAAAGAAAACAAAATAACAAAACAAAATCATACTGCTTTTTTTTTCAAGGTCTTTTTTTGCGCCATTTATTCAGAGCTTGGAAAGCACTTAACACCGTCCTTGTCCCTCTTCAGAAACAAAAGGAATAAGGAAGACAGCTATGTTTTGAAACAATTTCCCAGCCACTATATAATAAACTGATGGAGATATTTATTGTCTTTTAGGGAGGGGACAGTACCTAGGTCATCATTCTTGGCCCGTTCTTCCCTTCAAAAGACATTAGGACCAGCTGTTTGTTACAAATGGCTGGAAGAGATAGAACAGTGATGGTGAACCTTTTAGAGACTGAGTGCCCAAACTGCAACCCAAAACCCACTTATGCATCATCGAGTGCCAGGTAGGTATGGCCCATTGGGGGTGTGTGGCCCATTGGGTGGGCGTGGCTGTGGTGGTAACGGCAGACTGGGTGGGACTAAAAAGTTCAATCAATCAATTCCAACTTTGCAAGATCTTTTTTTTCCCCGTGAGAAGTTGAAATTGACTGATTGAACCTTTTTTTTTTTTTTTGCACATGGCGGCGGAGGCCTAAAGCAAAAAGGTTTTATAAAACCCAGCTGAAGCCCTAGGACTGGGGTGACGGCGTGCGTGCCCACAGAGAAGCCTCTGAGTGCCACCTCTGGCACCTGTGCCATAGGTTTGCCACCACTGAGACAGAACGAAGCTCAGCCCCACAAAGAGGAAAAAAATAGATCCCATCAAATCCTAAATGTTCTCAAGTATGGGTTTGCTTCCTCAAGAAGGAAATGTGGGCTTAGTGCATTGTGTGATCTCAGATGCTGCTGTTTGAGCGACATGGTTTATAGATTGTGTTGGAAAAGCCCCCCCAAAACTGTGATTTATTTAAGAAACCAAAGGTAAACAAAGCATAACTTAGTGCAAACTCCAGTCAGCACATGATGTGTGACAGGGACATGGATAAAGGGCCTCCTTTATTGACATTCCTAACACATAATCTGAACAAGCAAGCATGCAGGTAGGAAGGTAGACTGGCAGTCTAGGCAATGCAAAATAAAACAGGATTAAGAGAGAATGAGTTACTTAAAATGCTGATAAATTACCATACTTGATCAGAATGGACCATCCAAGGTTTTCACTTAAGACTCCTGTTATAAGAGCTTTACTTTCATACATTTCAAAGATGAATTATCACAGTCAAAGAGAATTACATGACAGGAAGCAAAGGCTAATTAAACTATTATGAAGTAGAGTTGATCTCAATGAATATGAATTATGCTCCAGTTCTCACATTTTCAGTCTCCTTGCATCTTCCACCCTGAGACAGCTGGACTATTCCAGTTTAGGGACGCTGCGGAATTCTGTTCAGCTCACACTTCAGAGTAAAACAACATGATCCACACCCACTGCACTAACAGGCAGATTGGAATGTGGTTATATTTCTAATTTCACACGTTTCTGAATGTTGTAATGCAATTCTCAGCTTCCCACCCATGAGCAATCTTTTCTTTAGGCTAAAATGCATTTTGAAATCCGCAAATTTGGAGAGAAAAAAAGCAACTTTGTATATTTGTCTAAAATCAAAACGAAACTAATATTTACTAAGAAATTAATGCCGAAGTGCAATGGAATGGAATGACGAATGATTATATGTGAACCTGGTGTGGAATGCAAGGTGATCCATTCAACTGTACTCCATTAAAGGTTGAACCATCACAGTGGTTGAGCCATTAGTACAGTTTGATTATAGGCAGTAGGCCAGGTTAGCTCCACATCTAATTGCATGGAAAACTTGATGATAGAATATCTAACGAGTTTTTCCTTCACCCTGCTATCTTAAAATCATTAGTTAGTGATACCGGGGATATATTCTGCACTCATTAAACTTCACTGCTACGGTTGGCCAGTCACAATTTATAATACATGATTGTAAACTCAGCTACTGTGGCTAAGTCACAGTGTTTACAATATGCTAGAATTGGAGCAGTGGTTAGATTGCAGTATTACAGGCTGACTCTGCCCTCTGCCAGGAGTTCGATCCTGACCGGCTCAAGGTTGACTCAGCCTTTCATCCTTCCAAGGTCAGTAAAATGAGGACCCAGATTGTTGGGGACAATACTCTGATACTGTAAACTGCTTAGAGAGGGCTGTAAAACATTATGAAGTGGTATATAAGTCCAAGTGCTATTTCTATTTACCTAACCTTACCCTTTTAACAATTAAAAAGGGCCAGTTAAATTCCTAAAATGCCTGAAATTTTCTTGGAAAAAATCAAATCCCCTTGCTTTGCTTCACATTTTTAAAGGTCAGTTGGCCTCTAATATTGGCTCATGCATTGGCCTATTATAAGGACAATGGAGTGATAGAGCTAGATATTTAGAAATAGATATTTATCCTTTCATTCTATCCCTTCTTTGTGGGATTTCCCCCCTCCTTTCCTGTTCTTATATTTTTCCTTAAAATGGTGTTTGTATATGTATGTGTCTGCATATGAATGAAATACACATGTTATTTAGCATTAAGAAAATAATTACTGTGGATTCTTAGCACACAGACTTAATCCAGCTGTCACATGCATGGCGAAACAATAGACTCACGATGGCTTTGAAAGAGCTGCCATGCTATATCAGTTTTATAATCCGTAAACTAAGGAGGATTTACATGATAGCCTGTATTCGCTCTCCCTGTGGGTTTATTGCTTTTCTTTACCAAGATCCAGCTTTTCAAATTATTTCTGGAATGTGTGCTTTTAATCTTAATGTAATAGAATAGAATATTAGTAAGCAGATAGCAAGTCTACTAGGATTGGTAACTGTCCCTATCTATTATCTAAGGGTTGATTGCATGTTTGTACTCCAGATAGGGCAATGTATGGATGTGAAAGCTGGACCATAAGAAAGGCTGAGCGACAAAGAATTGAGGCCTTTGAACTATGGTGCTGGAGAAGACTCCTGCGAGTCCCTTGGACTGCAAGGCGTTCAAACCAGTCAGTTCTAGAGGAGATCAACCCTGACTGCTCTTTAGAAGGCCAGATCCTGAAGTTGAAACTCAAGTACTTTGGCCACCTAATGAGAAGGAAGGACTCACTGGAGAAGAGCGTAATGCTGGGAAAGATTGAGGGCAATAGAAGAAGGGGACGACAGAGAATGAGGTGGCTGGATGGAGTCACTGAAGCAGGAGGCGTGAACTTAAATGGACTCCAGAAGATGGTAGAGGACAGGAAGACCTGGAGGAATGTTGTCCATGGGGTCGCGATGGGTCGAACACGACTTCGCAATTAACAACAACAACAAACTAAAAATTATTTGCCAGAATAGGACAGGAGAACATGTAATCCTTCAGATGTTGAAACATAACTGATTGTTCTAGTCAGCATAGAAACAGACACTGAGAGTTATACTTCAACATCTGATGGTCTTATATTTCCCAGCCCTTCCACTGTGTTTAGAATTTAATCTAAAATCCAACCCAAAACTTCCATATGATGCTCCTGAAATATGAGAACTAAAAGTTCTATCCCAAACTCTTCCCCAATCAAGGCACTAACTAATGACTATTCCATGTTTTTCCTGGCTCAAAGTAGTAATTTACACTTCCATTCAGTTTTTTTCCTAGTCTTTATAATTAAGCAATCAAACTGAAACAACAACAGCAAGACACTGTCTCACCTTTTATTTAAGGAAAACAGCTTCATGGAATTCATTATGGACTCTATCCAGTTTCTAATTTGATGCAATTGTTCAATCAAAAGAACATTTCTTGATGACTCTTATTTCAGGGAAAGCAAAGGTTGTAAAAAAAACAACAACAACAACCCAAAACCTTGGCAGTTTTTGTTAGAACTATATAGAGCACTGCTAAAAATCCTCACTTTTTCAACCATTCTTCACTGACTGTCTTTACAATCCCCAAAGGGAAGCCCAAAACAATGATCTCCAACCTAGTGCCATCCTATGTGTTGGACTGCCATTCCTATGATCTATAACCTGTGTGATTAATGCACCAGGAAAAGGAAGTCTGATGCAAACAAAACACATGAAGGCGGATTCAAGAGACTTAGAGGAAAATGCCAATACAAATAAACACAACTGCAACCTATGGTATCTATTCTGTAGCTGACTGTTTTATGCACCTCTTAGAATAGAATAGAGTGGAAGGGACCTTGGGGGTCTTCTAGTTCAGCCCCCTGCTTAAGCAGGAGAACCTATACTGTCTCAGAGAGGTGAATGTCCAGTCTCCTCTTGAAAATCTCCAGTGATGGAGCGCCCATGGTTTCTGGGGGTAAGCTGTTCCACTGGTTGATAGTCCTCACTGTCAGGAAATTTCTCCAGTTTCCAACCATTGTTTCTCGTCCTTCCCTCTGGTGCTTTGGTGAACAACCTGGCCCCCTCTGCCTTGTGGCAGCCCCTTTCATAGAGTATACTAAACTAAAAACAAGCTGTATGATGCATTAAGTACATCCTTCCTCATAGCTACCACTGAAATGTGGTCCATAATATATAGATGAAGCCCAGGTTACGGGATGCTGAGTTAGTTTAATTTCTAAACTTAGTCCTAAAAACACAGTCCTTCCTTCCTTCCTTCCTTCCTTCCTTCCTTCCTTCCTTCCTTCCTTCCTTCCTTCCTTCCTTCCTTCCTCTACCTACCTACTTCCTACTTGCAGGAAGCATGAGTATGAGTTATTCAGACATGGCTATAATCAACAATATATTACATTCATTTCAGAGAATATTTTGCACTATTTCCTTAGCACTTCTAAAATTTAAAGATACAAAAGTCTTTTGTAACCAAATCTCAGCAGGAGTTCTTTTAACTCATTACCATCGCTACATTTAGCCACTCAATGATTGATGTGTATACTGTTCCTGCCATTTAAGACAACAATAATCACAACAACACCATCAGCCTTAAAACAATCACTATCAGTCCATTGTAAAAAAAAAGCAGCTTTATTCCGAACAGCTTATATCCTGCAAAGATACCTTGAATATGATTAAACAACAGCATCTGTCTATCTGAGGGGTGTGGGAAGCACTCAGTAAGTGGACAAAAATGCCAAACTCAGTCTAAACATCTGGCTGACTTTGTGACGAACCATTACACAACTACGACTTCAGCGCGACACAAACTGTCATGCTCTGAAACTAAAGAGGGGAAGATAATTAAAAACATGCCATGCTGAAAGAATTCCATCCCTCTCCCCCCCCCCCAAAAATACAAACCATAGGAAGTCAGAGACAGGAGGGAGAGGAAGGAAAGCCCCCCCCCCCCGTTGATTAAGCTACTGAATAAGAAGCTGATTGTGACCAAGAAGGCAAAATAAATAGCACAAAAGAACATTTGAGGGTTCATCAACAATGCATTTGTTCTCCTCTGGTTTACATTTAAAGTTTTCCTCAAGCAGAATTTCAATAGCGCGTGTATATTCTTTTAAGGCAAGTCTACTTGATTCAGAGAGGCAATCTCATCAAAATGTTTTCATCAAGGTGACTGAAGTTTGTGTTCCTTCAAGCCAAAAGGGACTTCTTCTTCTTCTTCTTTTTTTAACAAATATCGGAGGATGGGTAAAACACAGCTCTAAGCAAGCTCAAGGAAAAGAGTGCAAGTCAAGCTTTCTGCAGCTTATTTTGCTAGAGATCCTAAAATTGACGCACAAAAGGGGTCAGGGAGCGTTTTCTGAATAGGATTGGCTATTCGGGCCTGGATGGCAGAACAAGGAGCTCTCTGAAAAAGGGAACGGTAAAAAAAATAATAAAAAAGGATGTGTCCCAGATATTCCTGGTCCTGCAGTTTCAAATCCCCCCATTTTGTTCTTTTTTAAACCTTGTATAATACGACTGTTTTCATCATAATATAATATGCCATTTTTGTTCTCACCATCATTATCACTCCTTTTTTTTCCCCCAACATCTTTCTTAAGGCTTTAGGTCAAATTATTTGTTATGCAGACTACTGGATTCCATTTGACAGGTTCAGGACCTAACTTCTGGTTGCCAAGTTTCATTCTCTTATTACAGCTTTATAAATCATTACTCTGTCATTTTCAACGAGAAAGAAAAAGCTCTGAAAGTTTGCATTCTACCTCTGAGGGCATCAGCCCACAAGGATGGTCACAAGGGGATTGTTTACGTGTGTCCAGCCTGCTACAAATGGTCCATACCTCCTAAGAGAAAGGCATTATCTTCTAACATTCCTAAAACTCAATGATGCCTGCAAATAGCAGAGAAGGCAGGACAAGAAGCAATGGATGGAAACTAATCGGGGAGAGAAGCAACCTAGAATGAAAGAGAAATTTCCTAACAGTGAGAACAACTAAGCAGTGGAACGACTTGCCTTCAGAAGATGTGGGTGCTTCATCACTGGAGGCTTTTAAGAGGAGACTGGACAGCCACTTGTCTGAAATGGTATAGGATCTCTTGCTCAAGCAGGACCTCCAAGATCCCTTCCAACTCTGTTATTCTGCTATTCTGAGATACAATAATATTACATAACCGAGACAGCACCCATCTCACGCAGTTCTCTAGTTTCTGTTTACAAACCTGAATCCAGACACATAAATATTCTCCCCAAGAGGTAGAGATGATAGATAAAAATAGATAGAGATGACAAAGATAGAGATGATAGAGACAGAAATTGAGACTGAGATATGTGGGGTGTATAATTGAGTCACTAAGAGTAGTTTCAGAGGGGGGGGGGGAAACCCTGACTAAACAAACTTAAAAAGGGAAACAAATTTCTCAAATAGGAATGAAAAGCAAAACTTTTGAAAAATGCATTACTAGCTTGACCAAACCATCTAAATACAAGCAGTCCGCATGTCCTCAGTCTTGGGTTACATAAATCTGACTTAATAGAAAGGGGCACAAATATGATGACTATTGTGTTGACACAGGCATGAGACACGTGATGTGTTGACACAGGCATGAGACACGATGCAAAAATCAGCTCAGGGAGTGCCTGTTAGCCACAAAGACTAGTAGATGTTACCTAAGCAACAGATAATTATACTAGATTCACACAACACATCAATATCATGGTTTAACATTGATTCATTTAACAAATCCCAGCTGATTGAACAACATGGGATGCTAAGTTATAAATTGAGATTTGTGAACCCCAGGGACCGGTTCTGTGCACATAAAGAACAGCATTATGGTTTACCTTGATAATTTTCCTACCAGGAGAGCTAAAAGGGCCGTTCTATATTTTAAAAGTAAGAAAAGGGTTTCCCAGAAGTCATTGTGTATCTTCCAATTTCCTGGCCAATATCCCACAACAGGCATCTGTGAGGAAGGCATGATGCCCATTTCACAATGCGCACCGCCAGGTCAACATAAGCACAGGTGCCAACCAAGTGGCAGCTTAATATGAAAAACTGTAGAATATGGGAAATTACACCTTTTCTACGAAAAGAAAAGGAAGAAAGAAAAAAACCTGAACACTTGGCAATCAGCCGTGCCAAGTTGAAAGCACCTGCTTCATTATAAAATGTCTTTTTTTTTTTACTCATAACATTATCCTTTTACAAAAAGCCTCTTACCCTATCTTTTGCCAGATTTACTTCTGCCATTTCATTCACAAATGGACCTTTTCCTAGCTTTTCAGTTAAATGAAATGGCTTTCCTTTTATCCTGGTAGACCAGATCAATTCAGAAACTGGGATCTGGGAGTAGATTTGTGCTGATTTCTTGCTTTCTCTCCTCTGTGATTTCTCAAGTTTTGGAGATCTAACGATATCTTCCTGAAAGGTCATTCTATTCTTGAGTTTTCTGTGAAATTTCTTCAAATCCGCTTTCCGTATAATTGTCCTTTGGGTTTTGCTCCGTTCCTGTGCTGTCATGAGGAATTTCTGGCAATGTGGCAATGACTACTAGATCTAAATAACTGGATGATGATGTCAAAACTTCAGATTTTCTTCTGGTTTGGTGACAGTGTGCAGAGGAACAATGGCAGAGGAAGGGGAAATGTTATCATCTCTTCCTTGTGATCATCACCAAGGTATTTGGTTGATCACTGGAAGGCATGTTGCAAGAGACTGTAAAAAGAACAGGTAGTTTTCAGAGTGACCATTCCTTCTAATGGGGATGACATCCAAATTGGATCCACTTATGAAACCAAAATATCTAAAACACCTATCCTTTGTAATTTAGATTTTTGTTTTTTACTTGTGCAATAATTTCTCTCTTCCTTTTGTCTGGAATGAAGGGAAAAGTGCTAAGATAACTTTATTACACTTCCACAATTTACTTTGTAAATAATAATAAAAAAGCCAACTTCCTTCCTCTGTCTTTTCTTTTCTTTTCTTTCCTTCCTTCCTTCCTTCCTTCCTTCCTTCCTTCCTTCCTTCCTTCCTTCCTCCTTCTCTCCCTCACTCCCTTCCTTCCTTCCTGATATTAAATGCTTACATAGCCAACCATCTGGCAAAATCTGTTCAACATTTATAGCTTTGAACATTTCCACATTTTTTTTTTAAAGTAGCATTTTGATGTTCGGATTATTATTATTTTTTTAATGCCAGATCTATGCCATCTCTGGAAAATCAACATCATCAAAGATACTAGTCAAAGTCAAGCCCTCTCTTTGATTAAGTGCATCAGAAATCTAAAGGAATGTTTAATTTCATTATGACAACTGCATCTGCTTTGGATAAACAGTCAAGAAGGCAATCTTGAATCTAATCTTGAATCTAAAGTTAGCAGACCACACTATGTTTAATAATGAAGGAAATACAGTCAGATGACAGTGTAATCTGTTTTTTAAGGGGAAATGTTTACAAGAGGAAGGTGTGTTTAGATGTGAACTGCTCCAATTTGAATTACATTCTATACAGATGGCTTCTTCAGAATGGAATTAGTATTACAAGCCTTATGTGGTTGGAAATGATGATTGTTCACAAGGGAACAGTGTCAAGAAAAAGAAATATGTATTGTTACGCCTGGCTCCAACTATGCTGAAGTTTTCTTAAAACATTTTTAATAAAATAGGTTACCTTAAAAATGGTTGATCTGTAACACAATGAATTATTTTTCCACCATACTGGAGCCAATCCACCCCTAGCTGACTCATGGAAAGGAAGGGGAAT
>NW_015388524.1:120551-136054 GCF_001527695.2 Protobothrops mucrosquamatus
AAGGAAGGAAGGAAGGAAGGAAGGAAGGAAGGAAGGAAGGAAGGAAGGAAGGAAGGAAGGAAGGAAGGAAGGAAGGAAGGAAGATAACAATAGCAATAGCTTCATAGTGCTTTACAGCCCTCTCTAAGCAGGTTACAGAGTCAGCCTATCACCCCCAACAATCTGGGTCCTCATTTTACCGACCTTGGAAAGATGGAGGGCTGAGTCAACCTTGAGCCAGTCAAGATCGAACTGCTGGCAATCGGCAGAGTTAGCCTGCAATACTGCATTCTAACCACTGCACCACCAGGGCTCTATGAGGGCTATTGAATAACCCTGCTATGAGTTTCTCTTGCTCAACATAAATGAGGTTTTAATAATCTCTTAACGTAGAGCTTTGTTTTCCACTCCCGTTTAATAATCTCGTCTCATTCTTGTGCACACATGCTGATCCAGCTATTGGTCTAAACAAAAATTCATGTAATATTACAAGATCTGACTTTTAAATGTTGCCAATCTTAACAGCCAAGGTACACCCTGAAAAATGGGATAATAATGAGAAATTGCTATGGACCTCAGGGCTAGGAATAAAAGCTATTTATAAAAGCACGGGGCAATTTCATAGCAAATTATCAAAGTATCATATCAAAATGGATGATACTGTTAGAAATCAAATCATTCCTTTGGGGAAAAATACCTCCTTATTTCTAGCTCTTACATACTCTATCACTGGAGCAAGATCAAAAGACCTTGATTGCCAGGTATAACTTAATAATTACCAAGTATTATTTACGTAATTTATCTTTGGGAATATATTGGCTAAAACCTGACAAGATTTTTAGCTGTTATAATTAACTCCATGGGCACATATTGCTTATATTTGTCTAAAAATATATCAGCTCCAAAGGTGACAATCTAAGACATATTGGCTTCTCAACAGTGTTAGCTCCTGAGTTTAGGTCAGCTTTTCCAACCAAATGTCACAAATAATCGACCAAATTTAACACTAACTAACTTAACATATTTTGCAAATGCAGATTTTTTTTAAGTGACCTGGTTAAGCTAGTCGTATAATCCAGTTCATAAGTTTCTGCCAGATCTCTGGAACACCTTTTCATTCTCATTTATTTTTCCACCCCTACATAGTAAAGAAAATAAAGTAAAATAACATAAAAATGCTGCTGCATTTTAAAATACGCGTTGAAAAATGTGCTTATGTTCAATGATATTTAATGGAAGTAATAAAAATAATAGCAGAGGTATTTTACTTAAAAATTAAAATCAGGAACCAAATGCATACACTTCTGAATTTGCAAATTTCTCAAGTCTGTTTCATCTATCACTGCACTGAAAAGACCCAGGTGTACCTAGAATAAAATATTGTGTACGTACACATTAACAATGCTTTCTTTCAAATGTATATCTTGTGCTATTTTGTTTAGTTACTTTCCTTCATTATAATATTGTTAAAAAGACAGCAAAAGTTTCCCACTGTAATTTACCATTTTTTAAAGAATAAAGTGTAGAGCAGTATAGAGAAAGTTCATGCACTTGTAAAGAAAGTGAATTAAGGAATATATTTGAGTGTGAGCGCGCGGACGCACACACACCACACACAAATTCCTGTCTAAGCCCAGCTGTTTAACCAGCAAGGTAATAATCAAAGTCATTATCCACAAAACCTGTATGCTATGGAACATCAATCAAGATAATGATCATAAAACAATAAATGTCCTGGCACAGGAATATATATTTTAGAAGGTGGATGGAATAAAGAATACTTCTTCTGTTAATTATCAAATTACTTCAACAATGACTGTAACGAATCCAAATAACCTTGAAGGTAGCTTACTGTGATGGTGGCCAGTGTTACAGTAGCTTGGTTGTCTTAAGGTGATTTTTCACCCTGTCATCTAAAAGTGTAATATGATTTCTTTGGAAAAAATTACCATTTTGAAAATTAGTTAATCTTTGTGGGACAGAAATCAACTTCCCCCTATCACACTAAGTTATGGTTTATTTATCTATGTGTGAGAACAGCTCTAAAGTGTTACTAAAAAGACAGGGTAAAAATCAGATCAGTCAATATAACATAACTGATGCCAATCAAAAACTAAATTTGTGAAGTATGTGTGACTCGTTCTATCTAGTACGTCTTTAGTAAACACACATGCATTTTACATTAAATATCACTAACTAACATATACTGTATAACGCACATCTTTTGAACATTTTTCAATCGTTCAAACTATTTGATTATGAAAGACCTCAAATGAGTAGGGGAAATAAATCAATGAAATATATCATGTGATTGAAACATATTTAAACACACCCAGTGTAAAAGTTTAATATCAAATGGTTGGAAAATTGAGTCTCAGTACATACTTCCTTTGCATTATTTAGAAGAGAAAGGGCTCATATATATAGCTACACATTAAGTTATTTCAAACAAATAAACAAAACTATGCAAAAAAAATCACAATAAAAAAAGTTAAGTTTGTTGACTTTCTTTGTTCTTTAGGATGAAACTTTACAGGTCAACTTTAAATCAACCTGAAGTTTTAAAACCAAGGGCAAAAGAAAGTTAATTAAACACCAAAGCCACTGATACATTATCTGGTAAGATACTGCATTCAGAATTCAGATAATTAAACAAATTAATCATTAAAGTGAAGAAAAAAAAGCCTACATAAAATAGAATGCAATACAATTAGTTATGATTGCCATTCCCTTCTAAATTTTCTCCATTTATCTGGGTCAACGAACCTGGTGAGAGATCTAATATTGAATTTTGCTTCTATCAAAACAGCTTCCCTAATTTTATTTCATTGGAAGAGAGAGAGAGAGAGAGAGAGAGAGAGAGAGAGAGAGAGAGAGAGAGAGAACCATTGCATGTTTGAAAAATAGATATCTGTTGCTTTTTCTGGGAGGAATCCCTGCCTCCTTCTCTCCATTGTTCCCAAGAAACTTGGTGATCTGTGTTTTGCCCACACATCAGTGCCTTTAAAACTACAAGTCAGATTAGCATCGCTCTCCTGGGATATTCCCTCTGTTTCATCACAACCTATTTGTCTCAATGAAGAATTAATTAAATGCATTATTCTTATTTGAGGGAGAAGCAAATAGTTGAGTTACTTTCTTGACTTGAAGAAAGCATGCAGTCCTTCTATGTCCCTTTCGCGACTCAGCCTTGGCTTTCCTTTGTCAGAACCCTGGGGACAGCTCAAGGCCTTTCTGTGTTATGAAGTCAGTGAATCTAAAGCACCTTCTCTTCCCTTCCCAGTCCTTTACTGTTGACTGTAATGGTTGGATGAATAAGTCCCTATAGATTCAAGGGACTCGTGCTCCAGGCTGGGCACTGAACCAAACATCATTCTGTTCTCTTTAATCATCCAATTTTCTTCATTTCTTCTTTCATCCCTGGGTTTTTCCCCCCTCCCCCTTTAATTCCAAATGAACCAAAATGGAGCATCAAAGCCTCAAGAAGCGGCTTGGAAAAGTGCTCATATAGAAGACTCTGAGATGTCAAGTTGATCTTCAAAGTAATGGCAGCTATGGGTTTGTTGCGTGGGCAAAACAGGAGGTCAAGGATGTAGTTGATTCTCTCACACTTTGGCATGTTTGGGGCGGGGGGGGGGATAAATCTGAGGAAGAAACTGTCAGCAGCACTGCCCTTCTATCTGAACAGAGCAACAGCTCTAGAGGAAAACAGGTAGGGGTTCTGTCACACATATCTGCCTTCCCAATGGACTAGGCAGAAGGCTAGTCACACATATCTGCCTTCCCAATGGATTGCAGAAGAAGTGATAGATAGTAAGTGGTTATTGATAAGCAACAGTTCACTTGCTGATTAGTTGATGAGCTGAATTGGTAAACAGGGAATTGTTGCAAAGGAAACTGATTTTTTTCCAGCTGAATTTTACCGAATGCAGAGGCATCCATTTCTCATGGGTTTGTCTCTTGGGTGGAGAGTGCTCACAGTACTTACAGGGGTGCATCAGTGTAAGTTCAAGTTCTCACACAAAGCAGCTTCTCTAGAATCCAATCTTCTCCTTCCCTCCTTCCTTCCTTCCCTCTCTCTGCCTCTCTCTTTTAACAGAATAGTTTATGTAATTAACATCCAAGGAAAAGAGTGAACTATTGTTCCCGCACAATCTCTGCACCAATTGCCTGCCAAGTCACTGTCATTACCAGTATTTAACTCATTACTTTGTCAATCCCTTTGCCATCCATGGAAGGAAGAAAGGGCTCTTTTGTACAGCCAAACTCTTTTTAGCATTCAGGAGGCCAACCCCTTTCAATCCAGATGTGGATATGCCTGTTTGCTTTCAATGAGCACCAAGAACAAATTACAGAACTGGCTACTTCTCTCTCTCTCTCTCTCAACCTCCCCCCTTTTTTTCCCCACAGGCAGATCTGAATTCATGCCAGTCTATTAAAAATAAAACAAAATACTCTTCTCAATATCAACAACAAAAAAAGGACATGAAGGGACATAGTGTAAAGGTAGGTAGGAAAGACCTTGGGAAATGGGGTAAGGAGAGACTGCCTAGACAACGGTCAAATAAGAGAGAGCATAGCCTCCAGCTGTTTGGTAGTATGGACAAGAGACTCATAAAACCCTCCCTAGTTTCTCTGGCTATAAAGTAGGTGTCAACTTTATAGCCAGAGTCGTGGCTACGACCTTGGCTGAAAGAACCCTGCTCAGCGGCTAATGAGGGAAAAATCCAACCAGCTCACACAGGAGGACACTGGGACTCTGGTTGGACCCGCCCCTGATCTACGCCTCAAGTTGCCCAGCAAGAAATTGGGACCAAAGTTCTTGGGGCCTTTCCCCATAGTAAGGATCATCAACCCAGTCACAGTAGAGCTAAAACTCCCTAAACTCTTAGGGAAAATTCACCCAGTTTTCCATTGTAGCTTGTTGAAGCCATATCGGGGCTCCACGTTAAGACCTCCTCGTGAGATCTTCCCCTTATCTTTGTCAAACTATCCCCATTATTTTAGGGATAGTGACTGGGGTAAGGGACCCCTAAATGGTTTTAAACTGCTGGCCTGCAGGCTGGATGCATCAAGATGAAACCGTGCCCACCCCATTGCAGGCAATGGGGAAAAAGTCATGATACATTGCGCGACATCACATGATGTCACGAGTTTGACATGTCTGCTGTAAAGGAATGGTGAGAGAACTGTTCTTTCAGATTTGAAAGACTGATGTCAGGTTTTCCATGTAGACCAGACTGGAAAGGTGGCCTGATAAACTACTTCTACTTTATCATAAAGCCACATTGCAAGGGTTGATTACCTTCACTCTTATGTGAGAGACTAGGGTGACAGTGTATTGAAAACACAAGTGGAATGTGGTAGCTATTCATAATTTATAATCCCTATCTTCTCTAACAAGTAACCATCTGACTAGCATTTCTGGGAACTGCCATCTCATGGGCCACACATTCTCCAGCTCTCATATAGGACATGTAGGAAAAGGTGGCTCTGGATCAGGTTTTAAGGACCCATGCCAGCTCTCCCAGAGAGATGGGGTTATTTCTCTACCAGGGTTTTGTTTGGTTTCAATGTGTCTCTTTTACTAAGCTAAGAAGGCTACAGCACCTGACATTTCATCTGTGCCTGAATGCTAAGCAAGATTGGACCTAGTTAATACTTCAGTGGGAGACCAGTCAGGTATATAAGCTAGTCTGGAAAGCTAAAAGACAATGGCAAATTAATTCTGTCCTATTACTAATAATACTATAAGGCTACATCATGTTGTCACCAGGTAATGCACTAAACTCAGAGATTATTTTAACCGTTGCTCAGTCACCATTTTTTCCCCTTTGCAAAATGCATTGAGCGCTCTCCAGGGTGCTGATTGTGATTTACTGGAATTTGCTGTGACAAAGCCAGTGTGATCCAACTTATCTGACCTGTCATGTCTTGATTGATTAGATTTGACATATCTGATTGGGTCCGACTTATTCAATTGTGATCTGAACTGACTTCTTTGGTTTATCTATCTTTGCTTAAGCATGATTTAACTCACCCTGAATTTGAGTGAATCAACTTGACTCATTCTTAGGGGGTTTGATCCTTGAGGAAGTAAGATATAATGTGATCCTTAAGAATGAGGTCTCTTCAAGAGCCCCTTATAAGAATCAGGCATCAACTTGATATAAAAACTGATACCAAATTAACTACAAGCAATGAAAAGTGAAAGTATTATTACTGGTGTTTTTGTTACTATTATTAAAACTATTCAGTGAATCTGGAAAAAGGCCCTTAAAGCAGGGGTGTCAAACTACTGGTCCATGGGCCAGACGCATCACAATGAAACCGCGCCCACCCCATTGCCGGCAATAGGGAAAAAGCTCCGATACATTGCACGACATCACGTGACGTCGCAAGTTTGACATGTCTGCCTTAAAGGTTCTTATGTAAAGAGAGAGAGACAGATTTATCATCCATTTTAATCAAAGTTCTAGATTAGGCCACTGGGTGTGCAGTAAGGGATTTGGAAATCTTTTTATTTTGAAGATCTGATTTCATCCCTTAGGATCAATCAAAAGCCTTCCAAATGTCAGATTGATTCAATAAAACTACATGTGCTAAAAGTCATTTTTTTAGCATATACACTTTTATTAATTGCTGATTTTTTTTTTGACTCAGTGTTCCAAACCAAGACTTAGAATTGACTTAGTTACATGAACTGAAGTGAATTTAAATCCCGTTCCTGATTCAAATGGGATCTTGCTGGATTTGCGCACTCCTACTGTGAAGCTGCCTAATACCAATTCAAGTTTCCTGATGGTGTAAAACTTTTCTGTTCTCTACATGTCAGAATCCATGAATTCTGACTAGGAAACATGTATTCCAAATTAATCATGGCCACTCCATGTCCAACCTTTAATTGAAATGAGCAATGCATTTATTTCCCCTGACACAAAACAAGCCATATCTAAAATATGCTTACTATGTTAAATAGTGTTAAAGGGAGAGGAATCGCCTTCTTTACATTACAGCAAAATTAATTGATGTGTTTAATCAAAGAGATGCTACTTGGCAACCACACAAAGCATCTATTCTCTTGAGATCCTCTGAACAATATTGGCAGATGGACTGCCTTTAAACAAACACAAAAGACACATCAACAGGCAAAACATATTTGGATCTGAGCTTCATCGGCATTATTTTTATGTTAAAATATATATACAATTTGCCACCCAAAGTCACTCTTCTTTTGCATAGGTTAGGAACTACTTCTAAAAACCAACAGGGATTATAGCAGGGGTGTCAAATTCACAACGTCATGTGACATGTTGTGATGTACCGTGACTTTTTTGCCATTGCCAGCAACAGGGTGGGCAAGGTTTCGCTATGATGCATCTGGCCCGCAGGCCGGCAGTTTGACACCCCTGGATTATAGTATGTGATGATGCAAATGGGAAAACAAATAAAAAGATCAAGATCACATCTATAAGATGTGATGCTGCAAAGAGGAAAAAATAGTCTGCAAATAGAAATAGAACAGTTGATGCCATACCTATCTTGATGAACAACAATTGCTTAACTTTAAACCATCTATCTATCTATCTATCTATCTATCTATCTATCTATCTATCTATCTATCTATCTATCTATCTATCTATCTATCTATCTATCTATCTATCTATCCTAATATGACAGAGTGCAACTAGTAAAAATATTAGTTGGGTTTGATTACCTTCTTTTTATTACAGTTTCCTTAGATGGTAGTATATATCTATGTTTAAAATTATTTTACCTTTAACATTGATATATTAGACTTCTGAAAATGCTTCTTTCATGTAATAATATTGCCATATTCACATTTGTAATAATTACCTTTATCTGGGTTCAATCAAAGCATAACATGTTAAAGAATAGGGAAATGACTCCCATTATAATTTAGTGCCTATCATACCAGCTAGAATGAATCTGGGATATCTGTCAGCTAATGGCAATGCTTTCTTTCCTGGCTATTATACTGGTAATATTCCTCTGGCAAGGAACATTTCCAAGTGGTTAATCAATAATTTCAATAATTGTTCTGTTAGTAATGTGGACATACAGCTGTTGCTATTGTAATTGAATTGACTTTGATATGAACTATTGACAGCTTCTGTTTTTAATTCTTTCCAACTCAACAGAACGCTGGACAGAAATTAAGAAAAAGGCTCAGAACTCTGTTCATCTGTTTGTCCATCAGCGGCATAACTCTTTAAAAACTGAAACAGAATGGGATGACATTTGGGGGAACAAGCTGGAAAATGAACGATTGCGTTTGAAAATAGACCCAGAAGCAGACTGAAATGCCCCCAGTGCCTCCTTATGGAAAAGACATGTTGCAGATTGTTCATCATGAACAAAGATATACTGACCTCAAATAGTTCGGCAAAGTTGTTTCCTAATTATGTTATTTGGAATTGGATTCTCTTTCCCACAAAGAAATAGCATATGCTGAGTCATGAGCTGTTTTAATAATTATTTATTGAATATCTCCTAGGGGCCTGGCTCATATATTACATAAAGCCATGAAAAGGCTTTTCAAATCATAATTACTGGATTCACACATTATTCTAAGCCAATCAAGCAACATAATCAAATAACATAGCTAGGATGGATTAACTTAGGCAGTAGGTTGCATGACAGCATTCCAGTAGGAAGGGGAAAAAAAACTATTTTTGAAATTAATTTTGGTTACAGAAGCATACTTCCCACTGAGTTTGCTATATTTTACTACTATGACTTTAACACAGCTTTGACTATAGGTTGGTGATATGATAGATCAGAATAAGCATGATAAGTCAGACAGCTACTAGGATTAACCAAGGGAGGCATAAGAAAATAAAATTATCTTAACAATTTTTTAATTGAAATATAGCTAAGTGTTCATACCCTCCAAATGATGTTGGTGTCTGCAGTGATTAAACTGCTTCAACATGCTAATAACTGATATTATGCATTTATGCCCAAAGTATTGACTATTAAATTACCGTATGCATAAAAATCAGAATTCAATGTGCATTACAGCAAATCCTACCAAATATAAGTGCTCTGGAGAATTAATTCTGTGCATCTTTAACTGCACTGAATAAATTGCTAACAAGTATTAAATTAACTGTTACAATCAAATGGCCCCATTTACACTAATGACAGATACAATGTTTGGCATTTCAATTTGAGCCGTTTGCATGAAGGAAATTTAGAGTTTGAGCACTCCAACTGTTTTGTCTGGAAAATTTCTGCTACCAGAAAGGTGAAAAATCCTATTGTAATGGACAAAGTTTTGTCGCATTTTAGACTTTGAAAATAAGCAAATTGCAGGCAAAGGACTCACTTCCTAAAGTTCCTTAACAAACTTCAGAGTCTCTTAAATACTCTTTGTCTATGCATACATTTTATAAGGTAAAGGAGTCCCTGCAGATTTTACTCCACTAACCGTTGCCAACTCTAGGGGGCGCTGCTCCCCTCCGTTTCAAGGCCATTGAGCCGGCGTGGCCCACAGACGTTCCCACGCTCTTGTGGCCAGTATGACATCACAGAGCACTGTTGCCTTCTCACCAAAGTGGTACCTATTTAGCTACTTTCATTTACGTGCTTTTGAACTCCTAGGCTGGCAGGAGTCAGAGAGAGGACGGGCGCTCACCCTGTTGTGTGGTGTTTGGGTCTCAAACCTGGAATGCCAGCTTTCCAGCCCAGTGTCTTAAATGCTGCCTCGTCCCACTGCCCCACATAAACTAAATATGAGGGTGAACGTTTTGTTACCAGGCTAGATAACATCTTCAGTGGAGTTTTCCTTGATGTTACCTAGCCTGGTAACGAAACGTTTGGAAAGCAACCCACAAACTCAGAGAACGAACCCTCACCGTCGTCCTACACCCGAGCTACAGATATTTGCCACTATTGTAAACTATATATCAGTGATGGCGAACCTTTTAGAGACCGAGTGCCCAAACTGCAACCCAAAACCCACTTACGCATCGTCGAGTCCCAGGTGGGTGTGGCCCATTGGTTGGGCATGGCTGCGATGGTAACGGTAGACTGGGTAGGACTAAAAAGTTCAATCAATCAATTCCAACTTTACAAGACCTTTTTTTTCCCGCGGGAAGTTGAAATTGACTGATTGAACCTTTTTTTTTTTGCACACGGCGGCGGAGGCCTAAAGCAAAAAGGTTTTATAAAACCCAGCTGAAGGCCTAGGACTGGGGCGACAGCACGCGTGCCCACAGAGAGGGTTCTGAGTGCCGCCTCTGGCACCCGTGCCATAGGTTCGCCACCACTGCTATATATATTAACATATTTCAGAATGTCTTACAACAAAGCTTCTTAAACTAAAATAATTTGCACAATTTCCTTTGGGGCCTTTTTTCCCCCAACTTCATTTCAATGAAGTTGAGTAAGAAATAATTTGTAGCACTTACTGAAGATATGTATGCATCATACTATCTTGATTTAAGGTTTTATTAGTATAGATCATAGACTGATCTTCTGTAGCTTTCTCTTACCACCCGACAAAACCCTTTTCATTTTGAATTTAAATGAATGGACAAAAGCACTTAATATGAACACCTGTACTTCCTCAGGAACTCCAAGTAATATGTCAAATTTTATCAGCCGGAAGAAAGCCATGTTCCATATATAGCACTGCCATGACTGGCAAACCATTTTGACAATCTCTCAAAACTCATTCCTAGTAAATCCTGGTCCACTGTAGACCTGCCAGCTTAGGAAAAAATAATAATAATTCTGATCATGCTTCCATTCTGTCTACTCAAGCCTGATCACTTTTCTTAAGTGACCTCTAATTGAATAGTTAACAATTTCCAAGTGAGTCACAGTCAACAAAGAGAACCCCTTAGAAGTCATTGTAAGCCAACTATATTACACAATTAAAAGCGAGAAATAAAATAGCTTTTTGTAAGATTCGAACAAGAAAGACACTTCTTGCTAAAAGAAAAAAAAAATCTGGATGCCAGCTACTTTTCTCCAGGTGCTCTTGAAGGTCTTCTCAATTTTATTCTTCTGAGATTTATCGATGACCTTTAGAATGTGAATTTCACATTATATAATTACCAGGTCTGAGGGATTATAACTAAGCTTCATCAGAGAAGAAAGATATATCTGAAGGGTATGCTATCATAATATACCCTGAAAACTTCAGTGATAAATCTAAGATGTGAAAACAAAGTGAAATGTATTTAAAATATAGATACTTAGAACTTTAGCCTTTTGTTGATTGCTTACCTTGCACTCATAACCGTGACCTCCATATCAATATGGAGGAAATGATAGGAGATAGTATACCAGCTTTTTCCATAAATCTCAATTATACGAAAAGAGCCTCCAACAAATCCATTTTTTTTCTAAAGCCGTTGTAAAAGAGTGAGCTGCAAATTCCCAAAGGAAGAAGGATTCCAAGCACAAATTGCTTAAGTACCAAGTATCAGCACAATGGTCTCTTTGCTAATTTAGAATGGGAAAATCTACCATCGGAATGCTGTGCAAATTAATTCATTATCCTTTTGTGATGTAAACCTGCACGAGTAACAGTTTGTGTGTGATAGGTGATTTATCATGTTCTTCCTGCATGGCCCAGACTTTCAGGTGAATGCTAAATTAAATGCAAAAGGTTCACCTCTGATTGTACACATTCACTGGCAATCAAAATAAAAGTGGGAGTAGAAATTGGAGGCAAAAAGATTATTGGTGGAGCGATCCCAGCAATATAGAATGGTTATAGTATACTTTTAGAAAGAGGAATGGTAAAGCCTGGTGGTGAAATCAAGAGAGGAATCAGCCTAGAGTCACTATATAATCACAAATGGACTACATCCAACCCCTCTTGAATTCTGTTAACTCTTATTTAGCTCCAATTTAGTGCTGAACATTAGTTGATTAGATTCCTGTGCATAGTCATGAGCAATAAACTGATTTAATTGGAACTTAATGGGTGGCCTTGATCTTTTGATATTACAGTTAGTGCATCATTGCCAGTCATCTCCTCAGCACTGTTCAGAGTGCTTTTGCCATTAAGTCTCTAAAAAGTCCACCACCAGGATACACCAAACAATGTTCTGCCAGAAAGACACTTGTCCATCTTAATTTGGCCGTTGAGACAGGTCCTGTTAAGATCTCCCTCACCTTATGAATCTGGGGTATATGGGTGAGATGGTATTTTTGGTGCAGCATAATCTTAGATTATGTTCCAGAAATAAATGCAGTCGTCCCCTTTCTGCAATTCCAGAAACTAGAAATTAAACAACAATTAAACAATTACAATTGTTTTATTTCAATATGGTTTTGGTCCCAGCTGAGTTTCTGCAAGTGCTTGTTATGATTTTTACTTGAGGAATATCTTTGCTTTTTAGGATTATGTTGTTGTTGTTTTAAAAAAAACTTGATATTGTTCTAATTGATTTATTGCCTTTTGGCCTTTGGATAAAAATCAAGTCTGGTGTCTGTGTGAACTTATTATGTTTTTGTTTTCATTTTTGTAGATGTTCACCATCAGCCTGATGGGACTGGAAGAAGTTATAGGTACTATAAAATAAATACAAGGGAGAGATGGAGAGAGAGGGTTATTTATGGACTTAACCTGCATTAAATAATGATATACATCACACATTTAATGATGGTGGATGTCCTTTCTTAATGTGCCTGTCTTCAGATTGTCTTAAGAGGAAATGTAGCATACGTGGATCATTTCCAAATAAGTTATATAAATAAGATGCACATAATTTAAACACCTTTTGACTCCATCCCGAGAGAAAAGTTCTGGTGGACACTGCTTCATTTACCCATAGAAGAGAGTTGGCTTGGTTTAATTAAGGTGCTGCAGTAACACAGTTCCTGCATTATCTTAATTAACACAGTAGCACAAGTTAGATGTGCTATTTGTGGCCATCTCTGCAAATATCTAATTCAGAAAAGAGTGAAAGGGTAAACTCTGATGCTTCTACTGTTCAACATTTATGCAAGCTGTATGGTCGCCACCTTAACAAAAAACAGAATGTCTCATACACACACACATATCCTAACTGAGTGGTAGGCAACCTTGGCTCTTTTATGATTCGTAGACTTCAACTCTCAGGAGTTGACGTCCACGAGTCATAAAAGAGCCAAGGTTGCCTACCCCTGTCCTAACTTAACAATGGAAAACTTTGCTTCTCTGTGCTAATGATGTAACTACTCTGCCCTTAATTCAGTTTGGCCTTAAAAGAAGCCTACAGGTTAGATCAGATTACTGCAGGGAAAAAAAGCTTACCATAAAATATTATATATCATTTTCAGGGATTTAGGTCCCATTAACATCAATGGCAAATATATAACAACAATAAATAAGGTAATTGTAGTTCTAATTCCAGGGTAAAAGAGATAAAAGAAAATACAGTAATAAAATACATATGTGTTAAATCAGCATTCAGATACAGACATCATCTTTACATAGTACCAAACCTGTTCAATGGAGCAGGTTTTTAGGTGAACAGCCTTAATATAAACTTAGCAGTGAATATATTAGAGCCCAGGAAGAGATAGGACAATCTGTGAGCTGTTTTTTCAAGAACAAATGTTAAACATCTAACCCTAAAAGAGGCCTATAGTTAATAATAACAACAACAACAACAACAACAACAACAACAACAACAACAACAATAATAATAATAATAATAATAATAATAATAATAATAATAATAATAATAATAATAATAAAGTTGGAAGGGACCTTGGAGGTCATCGAGTCCAACCCCCGGTCAAACAAAACATGAACAAAAGTCTTTGATAGCTGGAAGATCACACATATTGTACATGTTCTCTCATGAGATGGCAGGGATGGAAGTGGATGGATGGAAGTCATGGATGACTTATTCACTAGATTCTTCCAACATGGGGATCTCTGAATGAGTTGATCTTACAGTTTAGAATTGTCAGCCATCATGTTATTGCTAAAATTGACAACCCTGGACACCATGAAGATAATGTTATCCATTCAATCAAGGCCGACTCTTGGAGATTCTATGGGCCAGGTCTCTCCACATCTTTTAATCTTGAACTACTTCTTTGAGTTGTTCTAGCTCAGCGGCCTCCAACCTTTTGGCACCAGGGACTGGTTCCATGGAGAAAGGATTTTCCATGGACTGGAGGAGACATGGTTTCACCTGCTACCTGCATCCTGCAGATGGGGCTTTTCTGGCATGCCATGGACTGGTGCCAGTCAACGGCCCGTGGGTTGGGGACCCCTGTTCTAGCTGGTGTCCAGCCATCATCTTCTTTGATGGCCTGGTTTCCTTTTACCTTTGATGGCCTGGTTTCCTTCCAAGCATAATTGCTTTCTGCAGTGAATTCCCTCACATCATATGGCAAAAGTGAGACAGAGACCATGAATTTTCAAGCATTCTACTTTTCTTTTCCCCTTTGAGTGTATTTTTTCAGAAAAGTTCCTTCATGAATTCCATCAGCAGAATATTTTGCACGAACTGTTGGAGAAGGAACTTCTCCCTCTGTGACTTTCCATACTCCCTAGGTAGACAATTAATCATAAACTATTAGAAAGATTCCCATTTATATACTTCACTCAGATGATTGATTTGCACTCTAAATTTTACAGGAACTAAAAGCCCTTGCTAAAAGAAGAAGAAAAGGTGGCATGTATTTGTGTGTGTTTGTGTGTGTGTCTGTCTCTCTGTGTGGGTTACCAGGCTGTAAGCAAATTCACAGTCTTGTTGTACTTGAAAGCTACCCAGTTAAGAACTTCAGATGAAAACAGGAAAAAAGTACCATGTAAGAACAGCAAACTGTAAGCAAAATCTCCAGGAAAGCAGTATTGGATTTCAATTACAAGGGACAATGGCTGAACTGACAAGCTGGAGCCCCATGATCAAGGAGCTAAGAACCGCATGTGTGTACATCTTTAAGGCTTTCAAAATTGCCCATTGTGTGATGGTGCGTGCCTGTAAAATAGAGTAGAGCGAAAGACGCCTCAGAGTCATTTTAAATAATAGCCGTGGACCAAATACGCTGACTTGCTAAGTAGGTGAAGTGTTGAGATAATTAAGAGAACATTAAACGTATTCAAATGATTTAAACCCAGATCAAGATGTTTAAGGTTAGCAGAGGGCTTAAGTCACACAAAGACCCCTGCCTTACCAAATATAGCAGAAATAAAGCTCAATTAAAAGCACAGCTTCCGTAATCCCTCTTTAGTCAAATGAGTGAAACAGGCTGGATGCTCAAACACGCTGCACAGCATGATGTAAAGCAAATGGTGAATTTGGTACAAGGCAGGTGCTTGCATCTTTCGTTTGTAAAGGGCTTGTTTTGGTGCCCACCTATAACCAGGACAAGACTATGGATGCATTGTTAGGTGGTCTCCAAACAGAGTTAGTAAGACATGGTTAGTGGCAACACAATAAGGGAAGGAAGGAAGGAAGGAAGGAAGGAAGGAAGGAAGGAAGGAAGGAAGGAAGGAAGGAAGGAAGGAAGGAAGGAAGGAGGGAGGGAGGGAGGGAGGG
>NW_015388524.1:136164-140517 GCF_001527695.2 Protobothrops mucrosquamatus
AAAGAAAGAAAGAAAGAAAGAAAAAAGAAAGAAAGAAAGAAAGAAAGAAAGAAAGAAAGAAAGAAAGAAAGAAAGAAAGAAAGCATCCTAGTAACAAACTTTGCAAATTAAAGAAGTGCTGGGTGCATGCAACAATAAAAAAGAAGCAGAGAAATGAAGAACACCCAGCAGGAACTCCTGAATGAAGGAGGAGGCTGGGAGAAAAAGCAGCAGGGTATCCAGGCAGGAGGGAGAAGAAGGAGAAGACAGCAGGAGAGAGCAGGTGGAAGGAAGTACGTGTGGCAAAATCATGTGGGTGGCTTGAAGACAGAACAATTGTGGAGGAGTAGAAGGAAAAGGAGGAAGAATAGCAATGGCTCTGGTGATCTCATCACAAGGAGCACTCAGATCCTTAAACAACAAGCCAAGTCTGTTCACTAATATAATAAAAGGAATGTATATTATTATTATTATTATTATTATTATTATTATTATTATTATTATTATTATTATTATTATTATTATTATTATTATTATTATTAATAATAATAGAGTCCATTAGGATTCATCATTTGCTGACCCCAGCTGTGCATCCAGGACCTTAACTTCAGAAGAATCTGCTCTGTCATTTAAAGTCTTCAGCATAAGAACTCATTTAAACTTGCACTAATATGAATTAATCCAGGGGCTTTTAACACTTCATTATTCCTTACATTTTATGAAGGGAGCCAACCATTGACCTAGCAAATGGTGGTGTACACTTCCATAAAAGAATGTCAAGAGAGTGGCCACATTTATTGCCTTTTAATATAGTTCTCCTGCCATCCCTCCACCCTTACGCAGTTAAACACACTTTCAAAACCAGGCAAACAGCAGCAAAGAATAATTTGGTATAAAAAAAATGGCCGGCGTAAATGTTTTTTTTCTTTCTGTTTTTGTGTAAAGAAATACACAGAAGGTCTGTTCTCACAGATCACATACTTCCAAGACAGACATTGCTTTTGTTCGCATTCAGAACGAAGACAGAATCCTGGATTTGTTTAAGCTATGAAAATATTCTATACTTTCACCTCTAAATGTCACAACACCTGAATCATTGGCATATGGGTGGCGTTAATTAAAGATTTCTTTTCACCATATCTGCAACCAATAAACTCCCTTTTTAGGACCTGTAATCTCTGTAATCCCTTCACCATGTGTTCATATACCATGTGCAGCAAGAGAGAGTTAAATTCTAGTCCTGCCTTAGAGATGATGCCAGCTGGCCTGAATGTCTGCCAGTCACTGTCTCTCAGCCCTAGGAATGGGGCAATGGCAAACCACTTCCGAAAATCTTGTCAAGAAAACTGCAGAGATGCTTCAACATGGACTTGAATGCATCAAAAGCAAGCAAGCAATCAAGGTAGATAGATAGACAGACAGACAAACATATGGATAGATGATAGATATATAGATATATAGAGATAGATAGATAGATAGATAGATAGATAGATAGATAGATAGATAGATAGATAGATAGATAGATAGATAGATAGATAGATAGATAGATAGATAGATAGATAGATAGATAGATAGATAGACGGACGGACGGACGGACGGACGGACGGACGGACGGACGGACAGATAGATAGATCCTGTTTTATGACTTAATTCATAAAAATCCCTTAAATTCCTTAATTCAGATAGAGTCAGGCCAACAATGTATTTACTGGCTGGAAAATATCTGCTGCTACCTAGGATTGAACTCTCACCACTAGGTCCTCATTCTGCTCATAGATAGAGCAATCCAATCCAATCAGAATAGAGCTGGAAGGGACCTTGGAGGTCTTCTAGTCCAACCCCTTGTTCAAGCAGGAAGCCCTATACCATTTTGGACAGGTGGTTGTCCAGTTTTTTTCTTAAAAACCTCCAGTGATGAAGCATCTACAAATTCTGAAGGCAAAGCAGGTTCCACTGGTTAATTGTCCTCACTGTTAGGAAGTGTATCTTTAATTCCAGGTTGTTTCTCTCCTTGAGTAGTTTCCATCCATTGTTTCTTGTCCTGCCTTCTGGTGCCTTGCAAAATGAATTGACCTCCTCTTTTTTTGTGGCAGCCCCTCAAATACTGGAATACTGCTATCATGTCACCCCTAGTCCTTCTTGTCACCATACCCAATTCCTGCAACTGTTCTTCATATACTTTAGATCAGGGGTGTCAAACTCGCAATGTCACATAACATGTCGTAACGTATCGTGACTTTTTTTGCCATTGCTGGCAACGGGGTGGGCACGGTTTTGCTACAATGCATCTGGTCCGCATGCTGGCAGTTTGACACCCCTGCTCTAGATAAATAATAAATAATAGATATAATAATAATAAATATAAATAATAAAAATGCTGCACGTTGATTCTCCTTGCAAAGGGAATTCAAAAGCACTCTGAGCCAAAGTCACACTGGGCCTCCCACAAATTAATTGGGAACACATTAATGTTTGCATTTCTCATTAACATGAATAATGTTCATTCAAAACCTTAGAATCTTCACTAACCATGATCTGAATCAATAGAGCGAATGAGCATAGGAATTCACAACATGGGCTCTCCCTATTTTGGCAATGTTGGAATGTTGCTCTCATTCCTGAATGCTGATCAATTGACAGACTTTAGGTATACAGTAGCTATCCCACCATTTTGCCTGAATTTCACAATAAGAATGGTAAGAGCATGGGTAGTATGGTATCATAAAATATTTAGAATTTTATGTGCTTGCTCTCAAAGAACTATAACTTCCAAACTTTCATAGGCAAAAAAAAAAAAAAAGAATAATTAAGCAGTGTTAGTCTGAAGTACATCTACTCTGTCACATATATAGAGAACATTTTAAACTAAAAGATAAATCTGGAAAAAAGGTAATATTCTTTCTTCCTTTTTTGAAAATACAACTGACACCTTCCAACCACAAAATGGTTGTTCCTTGTTTGAGAAAAAACAGGGGGGGGGGGAAAGCTCAGGACCATCAACATTGGAGACAATGAAAGCCATTGGGTTGACAATTTGTCTCCCCCTTCCATCTCCCCCCCTCCCAAAAAAAAAGAAAAAAAAAGAAAAAAAGAAGATTATCAAAGCACAAAATAGCACAGGGGACAAGAAATGCATATTTACAGGACTGCAATCTTTTTTAGCAGGCTGCAAAGCAAACTCTGGAAGCATCTGAGTTGAAAACAATTTAACCTTTCATCACCAAGTGAAAATGACTGAATTGCAGAAATTGCTGCCATTATCATGTGTCACAACGTTTTCCAAGCCCATTTGGAACACTAATAATCAACAGTATTCTCCCCCCCCCCACAAAAAAAAAGAAGAAGAATAAGAAGAAGAAGTTTGTGAAAGTCAAGAATTATATTCAGGATGTCAGAATTGTAGATATTGCTCAGGCTAGAAATTAGGGATGCTCTTGAAGTGTTTTCACCCTGCCCAATCGCTTGCTTTTGGCTAGCTGGATCACCCAGTTGGCCGATGGCCTCCATCCGTTGCTTCTAGTTCTGCCTTCAGGTGCTTTGGAGAATAGCTTGACTCCCTCTTCTTTGTGGCAGCCCCTGAGATATTGGAAGACTGCTATCGTGTCCCCCCTCATCCTTCTCTTCATTAAACTAGACATACCCAATTCCAGCAACTGTTCTTTATATGTTTTAGCCTCCAATCCCCTAATCATCTTTGTTACTCTTCTCTGCATTCTTTCTAGAGTACAGAGGCATGTACTCTATCGTCCTGAGGAATGGACAGCTGTATAAGAAGTAGGCCTCCCCTGATTTTAGACATCTTGGTATCTTTTTCTCTCTCTCTGTTTATCTCTCCATACATACATTTATTATATCTCTTATCTATCTATATCTATCTATTATCTGTCTCTATCTGTCTGTCTGTCCATTCATTCATTCATCCATCCATCCATCTATACATACATACATACATACATACATACATACATACATTCTCTCTCTCTCTCTCTCTCTCTCTCTCTCTCTCTCTCTCTCTCTCTCTCTCTCTCTCTCTCTCTCTCTATTCTATTCTATTCTATTCTATTCTATTCTATTCTATTCTATTCTATTCTATTCTATATGTCCATCCATCTATTGCAAAAATATGCATGAATCTTTGGGGTTTTTTTTAGAGTTAAGGCTGGAATTCTTAATGCATCCCCTGTCGAGTACTAAGGCAGGCAAATTATATTGGTTTGCCTGTTGACATGCCATCCAATTATGTTCCTAGAGAGCCTACCTGGGTTTCAGTGCTGAGGAAAAAGAAAATGCAAAGATAGACATATCTGACAACGCCGAAGACAAGAAGTCTGAAAACAAATCCATACCAGCAGACTCATCTAGGAAGAAAAATGG
>NW_015388524.1:140915-165276 GCF_001527695.2 Protobothrops mucrosquamatus
ATCCCCTGTCGAGTACTAAGGCAGGCAAATTATATTGGTTTGCCTGTTGACATGCCATCCAATTATGTTCCTAGAGAGCCTACCTGGGTTTCAGTGCTGAGGAAAAAGAAAATGCAAAGATAGACATATCTGACAACGCCGAAGACAAGAAGTCTGAAAACAAATCCATACCAGCAGACTCATCTAGGAAGAAAAATGGAAAGTTGCGTACCGTCAAAACAATCGCGCTCCCCAACATTTTCTCCTCTTTGGTAAGGGGATGTTTAACTGTGCCACCATTTAAATTGACTTACTGTTTTAGAAGAAAGCGCTAAGCCCCTTGATCCACTACGAGGGGAATATTTAAATAAAATAAAGTGAAATAAAACGAATCCCAGTCTCCCCGCTGCATGACAGTGGCTCAATTTATTCAAGTGCTGATCAATGCTAAACAATCAGAGAAGTTCATGTATTATGTATTTCCAAAAAACGATGCTGGTGCTTTTTAGCGGGATGTCACAAGGTTAACCAAGTAGTAGAGACGGGCTCCCTGGAGCCCAATTGCAACTCCTGCACTTGCTATCCACTTGGAAGAGAAACAATAGTGGACTAAAACATTGCTTGGCAGACATAATGAACTGCTCTCATAAACCTCAACCTTCAGAAAACATTATACTTTACAATTGGACAGAGCAGACAATTACTGGATCTCCATTTGGATGGAAACAGCCAAGCTTTGCTCCGTTCCTTAACCATATCTCAGTAATTATTGATAACACAATTGCCTGCAATTGCCCTATTAAGACAAGTGCATTAGCAATTAAAACCACTTGTTGTGGCTTTATTTCCTAGTGGATGAAGAATGGCTCTCTTAAACCTACCTCCGTTTGTCAGGCATGGTGCCCGGGCTATTGAGAAAGGATGAGGGGAAGAGATATTTTACAGGAAAACTGGGCAATTCTGTGCTACAATTATATTCTTTCAACTACTGCCACTTTAGAAGGCTAAATGCAAAGCAGTTGGATGCCCTTGGGATCTGTGGCATGAATGGTTGAAATAAAAGAGTTTATCTTTTCATCCCAGCTTGGATGAAGGTAAAGAAGATTGTTGCTGAAGGCTGAGGGAACAGCACATTCTGGAAGCAAAAAAAATATGGTTAAGTGAACCTGGCTTAACCCATTGACTTTTCTTCTCAGACAGTCACAAAAGGGGATCACATACCCCCTCCCCAGGACTCTGCAACTGTCATAAGTATGAGTCAATTGCCAAGCATCTGAATTTTGATCATTTTGGGGGAAGCTCGGTTGTAAGTATGAAAAAAAATTCAGAAGTCACATTGTTAAGTGCAGTTGTAACTTTGAACAGTCACTAAACGAACTATTGTAAGTGAAGGACTACCTGTATTTATCTATTTAGCGCAGGGGTCTTCAAATGTGGCCCTTTTATGACTTGTGGACTTCATAAAAGGGCTAATAATAATAATAATAATAATAATAATAATAATAATAATAATAATAATAATAATAATAATAATAATAATAATAATAATAATAATAATAATAATAAAGTTGGAAGGGACCTTGGAGGTCATCGAGTCCAACCCCCTGCTCAGGCAGGAACCCTACACCATTTCAGACAAATGGCTGTCCAGTCTCTTCTTTAAAACTTCCAGTGTTGGAGCATTCACCGCTTCTGGAGGCAGGTTGTTCCATTGGTTAATTGTTCTAACTGTCAGGAAGTTTCTCCTTAGTTCTAAGTTTGAAGACTCCTGATTTAGCGTATGGAATCTATAGAGGTCATGCAATCAGTGATATACAAATTAAGTTTAAATAAAGTGTCACAAACATATGTGTGTGTGTGTACAGTACAATATAGTAGATAAAATATTAAATTAACATGAAACCATAATAAAAGAAGAATTCCAATGGGACGGATGCTATAATTCAGTATCTAAAGAAGCTAACTATCTAACTGCTTCTGGTAGCGTGATGGAAGGTAGTAAGGAGGTGGTTCCTGAGGAGTAAGAGACAACTCAGCCCAGATACTTTGTGTGAGAGAAAGAGGGTGAAGATAGCTCCTCCTTAAGAATTCCCCGAGTACAATATACTGTAGATGCAAGTCTGGCAACATTTTGTCTATAGATGTAAGAACTCAGCTCAGAAGAATCACCACATTCCATTCTTGATAGGTAGGATCACCTATGAGTACGCAGGAGGAAATACAGTTTTCCACAGAGAATCAAGAAGCACGGAGTGATGGAATCCTGCAACAAACTCATCAATGCATGTGGTTCCTCTTTCAGAAACATCTCCCTATAGCATAAATAGTTACTTGAGCACTCAAGGACTGTCAACTAATGTTTGGGACCCAGATCACTTGGTACTCTAAATGTGAACTTTATGGAGTAGTCAATGTTAGGAATCTTGTTTTACTCATTTCCTGCTAAATTAAGTTCCTAGCTGTTTTCAAGTTCCTAAACCTTTGGCATTAATTAATGTTTATGCTGCCATAATCTGCCAGGGCTTCTAGAGGTTATCAACATTTTTAAAAAAATGGAAAAAAACCTATGCAGCATTAAAATATCCATGGTAAGAAAATAATAAGGAACAATTAAGAAAGTGGTTGGCCTTGACTCTGTTCATGACCCTGTTCTTATTAATTTTATTGTCTTGCCAGAGCTGAAACTTTGGGGACTTTTTCCCCCCTGACATTGTTGAGACCTTAGTCTTAGTGGACAGTTAAAGGGGAAAATCTGTGAATAACATTGTTTTTATTTGTAACACAGAGATAATTATATACACGTTAAAAAAAAAATATCCTTGTTGAGTCTGAAGAAACTGTTAAACATTTCAGACATCCAGTACTGGAGGCTGTCTTCACATCAAGAGAAAAAAGAAACTTATTAAAGCAGAAAGTAGGTTCCCTTGGAAAAAAAAAAAATCTCGTAGGAAACTCAAATCTAGTCTCTCTAACTGTATTACCATTTAACCATGCAAAAGCAGCTTTCTATATGAATTTATTAGCGCTTTTCGCGTTTGGCAAATGTAAGTGCTTTAAATCTCCTCCAGTATTAAATTTATTTCACAGTGGAATTAAGAAGCTGGAAGTTGAGAAAGAAGATTACGTCGCCAGCCTGCCCTGCTTTAAAAACTCACAAAGATGGAAGATCTCGCAAAGAGTGCTTAACTTCATGTCAGATTAGCGAGGAGCTCAGTACAAAATTAAAATTTATGATAAGAAATTTAAATAATTTACAGATATTATGCTATAATGCTATCTCAGAGATTCGGTTTGGTGCCTGCTTAGAGTGAGCGCCTTTTAGGAGGAGATCAAATATAACAAGAAAGAGGTGGGGGGGGGGAAGGAGAGCGATGAGAAATTATATGCCCGGAGAAGAACAACAGAACTCAACTAGAGAAGTCATTAAAAACAGATGTGCACGCTGCGGTTATTTATTTATTGTTTTAATCTTTGAAGAAGAAAGCCTAGTTTGCTGCTTTCCCTCCCCAAAATACATTCTTGTGGGCAATGTGTGGACAAAAAGTGAGTTATGACTTTTTTTTTTCCCCACCCTTATTAACCTTTGCAACATCCCCGTGGTCATGTGATCAAAATTCAGCCGCTTGGCAACTGACTCATATTTATGACGGTCGCAATGTCCCGGGGTCACGTGATCCCCTTATGTGACAAGCAAAGTCAATGGGGGAAGCCAGATTCACTCAAAGACTGGATCACTAAAAACTGGATCACTAATTTATCAACTGCAGTGATTCAATTAAACAATGGTGGCAAAAAAGGTCGTAAAATGGGGCAAAGTTCACATGTCATGCTTGGCAATGGAAATCTGGAGCTCAATTGTGATTGTACGTCCAGGACTACGTATAGGTCCCTTATTATGTGGATTAAAAAGATAAAAGGTTTTCCTGTCCAGTCATGTCTGACTTTGTGGCCTTGGTGCTCATCTCCGTTTTTTTCTTGGTTTTTGGGCATTGTCAGAAGACATTTTGTATAGTTATGTGGCCAGCGTGGCTACATGCCAAAGGCGCACAGAACACTGTTACCTTCCCACAGAAGTGGTACCTATTTATTTACTCGCATTTGCATGCTTTCAAACTGCTAGGTACGCAGGAGTTGGGGCGAGGAAGGGAGCTCACCCCATCATGTGGCGCTCAGGTCTTGAACCTGGATTGCTGGCTTTCCGCCCGACAAGTCCAGCGTCTTAACCACTGAGCCACCACGCCACCACATTATGTGGATTAATTCAAAGGAAATCCAGCCGCCAATGGGATAAAGACAAATACAACCTCTTGGGCAGAACCGTGGTGTTTTTTTACAAGGGTAATTTTTGCACGATTGCAAAGGCTTCCCGATGAGTAACGTATCATTAATTTAAAAGCAAAAAATCAAACAGATAATGATGATCAGACTTTGCCGGCAGTGCTTAAAATAGTGGCGTGTGGAAGTCGGTAGATGGAAAAGATGTGTCTGTGATTGAAGATATACGGAGAAGTGGAAATGCTGAAGTAAACTAAAAGGTCAGAAGAATCTTCACCCCTGGGTGGAAAAAAAAATAGGTCAAGACATGAGAGAGAGTTGTGTGGGATAATCCTCCAGAGGAGCAATTATCTAAACCCAAGACATATGGAAATGAAAACTCTTGAAAGTTCTCCCCCCCCCTCCCCAACGTTACATGTAAATAAATTATTCAAGTTGATTGCTTTGATCTTTGGAAATGGTTAGTTAGCATTTATAATATTTTCAACTTGGCGATATTCAATATTCACAGATCAGGCTGTGTTGCGCTAATGAGGGATATTTATACTGCCTGCATTTAAAATAATAATAATAATAATAATAAATGATCTAACATAGCAGAGACAGTCATGCCTATTTCTAAAGGAAACTCTTGCAAGGATAATCAACTTGTTTTGTATATTGATGGACTCATCTGATGATAGTTATCTTGCAGCTTGACTGATCTCAGTCTGAAAAGAATTGCTGCAAATTTCCAAATTTCTTCTCAGGCAATTGGTTAGAAATGCATGTAGGTTTGGGAGGGGGTCCTTGGTTTTTCTCTGAGCTTGCAGACATTTCAGTACCCAAACTAGGTAACATCATCAGTGCTAGTTGGTTTGTTTTTGTGTCAATTACTGCAAAGTGTAAGGACCCACCTCACTTTACATCTTAAGAAGACAGAACTCTTGGAATATCTCTTCCAATAGGCATCTTTATTAAGAGAAAATGATTGCAGACATTCTAGACAGGATCTGGGGAATTCTGCCCCATTCTTCAATGTTTTAAAATGTTCCCAAGCAGCCCCATCCCACAGTTCTTCCGGGCAACAATCACTCATCCTCATCTTTTCCTAGATCCCAGGCATTGCATTGTTCCCCCCCTTTTCCCTCACTGAGGCAAAACGGAGACTTCAGAGAGATAAGATGAAAGGTGATGGCCATATTGTTATGGTCAGTCCTCTTGATGAGAATCAACATCCAGTCACTTTGTAGTTTAATGAAGGAAGTGAGAACCATAAACCCCCCTTGCTTATCCTCCTCCCCTTTCGTAGAATGACAGAATCCAGAGAGAGTAAGAAATGGGTTTTTTTCAGAGTAGGTAGCTAGAAATGAAATATAATTGGATTCTGACATCAAAGTGAGGGAAATACTATATTTTATATCTGAAGTTGTAGGTTTGTAGTAGACCACTTCTGCATCCTTCTGGTTCTCCATCATCAAAGAGACAATGACATTGAGAATCTCCACCTGATTTGGGCCATTTTAGGATGACAGGCAGGATCAGCCATGGTTAACCTCTGAGTAAGTAGAAGTCAGAAAGTGATTGA
Source organism: Protobothrops mucrosquamatus (assembly GCF_001527695.2). NCBI lineage: Eukaryota > Metazoa > Chordata > Lepidosauria > Squamata > Viperidae > Protobothrops > Protobothrops mucrosquamatus. The sequence continues at coordinate 146,737 of NW_015388524.1, forward strand.
CTCAACTAGGAAATAATTATAACAATAATTACAAATCCTGGAACAGATGCTACAAGATGCTTCCATAATACCTTCAAGAAAATTGTGTTGATGCAGTCATCAAGAGTCATTCTTCACTGAATTGTGGTTTTACTTTTACCACTCCCCTCTGAATAGCCTACATTTATCCTACTACCAAATCTAGAAAAAAGAGAGAGAGGCAGGAGTAGGAGCTGCAAATTACAGAAGACTTAGATTAAGGCACCATGGATGTCATTAACCAAGACACAACATGGTAGCATAGATACCAAATTGCTTGAAAACTATTAGTGAATGTGTATTCCATGTTGTAGCTTTGAAACGTTGATGGGCAAATGTTTGTTTTTTTTTGTTTGTTTGTTTGTACTGGAGAATGAGTCTTTGTGTTATCAGCTTTACCCCTGTTTATAATGGATATTTGCAGAGGTCTAGACCATAATGAAGAGATGTACAAGCATCTATGAACTAGCCCTCAGGAATATTTCTAATTCAGAGCACATAAAAACAACCTTAGGTTTCTGTCCCAAGAGGTAAAGTTTGGCAATACTATTAAGAGACAACATGAGGTTGTACTCTCAGGCTTCAAGAGGTCTCGCAGATTTCTCTGTACTTTAAAAAAAAAAAAAACAACCAGAGAGTTGAACTCAAAACCAGAATCCAGGATCAGGTTTTAAGACGCCAGCAGCCTGACAGCTCCTTGCTCACTTGCCTGCCCTTTTGAAAATTCTGGATTACAACAGACACATTTAAAACCAACACCTGCAAAAGGCAAAGTTAAGGGGGGGAAAAGAAAGAAAGCAGGAATGGATTTAGTGATGTTCTTGCTTTATCTCTACACAATAAGTGGTTTATTTATGCTAAATAATACAACAATCAGGGGGAAATAATGTGGGATTGGATGGGATACAAGGAATGAGGGAGGGAGAGGGAGAAGGAGAAGGAGAGGGAGAGAGAGAGGAGGGCAAAATTTAGCTCCTCTCTTCCGTTTGGGTTTCCACATTTGGTCAACTGTAATTATATGTGGGAATGATCTTAGGAGACAGAGCAACAAGACCAAAGGATCTGGAAGGTTTCTTTCTTTCTTTCTTTCTTTCTTTCTTTCTTTCTTTCTTTCTTTCTTTCTTTCTTTCTTTCTTTCTTTCTTTCTTTTTTTCTTTCTTTTTTTCTTTCTTTCTTTCTTTCTTTCTTTCTTTCTTTCTTTCTTTCTTCCAAAGCAGAGGATATCAATCATACAATCATAGCAGTTTCAGGAATGATGCATTTTCAGAACCATTTTTAACACCGCGTTTCGAATGGAAAATGGAACCCCCGTGAGTTTCAACCCATTATTGCAAAGTCAGAATGGGTGCCTGGAACTTGAACCAGCTTGAATTCAGAGTGGTTGTTATAGTACTGACTGGTAACTGCATCCTGCAGCTTCCCAAATGGCAAGAAGGGACAGCCTGATCCTTTTAGTAGACTGTGAGTTTCAACTTCCATCAGCCATAACCATTAAGGCCAATAGCAGAGGACAATGTGACTTGGTTTTGGGTAGGAAACCCACTCTACAATTGGCAGTCAGAGCTGGCCCTGCTGTTTGCTGGACGAGAGCTAGACATGCATTTCCAGGTTGAAGGTCTTACCCAGCCAGCTGGGTCCATGTGTCCAAGAACCCTGCTCTGTAGTGTCCCTTGGGGTCCCTTGGCTGATCCTGTGCATTGATGGCAGTGCCAGGGTCCTTCCCTCTTTCCCTCTTGAGTTTCCTGCAGGGGATGCTGACCCACTGCCCTCTTCTGCAGCTCCTATCTGGGATGAGGGCATCTTTGTGACAGTCAGACTAACAGACTAACAGAGTTGGAAGGGACCTTGAAGGTCTTCTAGTCCAACCCCCTGCTCAAGCAACAGACCCTATACCATTCCAGACAAATGGTTGTCCAATCTCTTCTTTAAAAAAAAAAACCCATGGAGCCTAATTTTCAAATTTCTGAAGGATTCCATTTTCCCATCCTTGAAATATAGTGGCATGTTACATTTGATTTCCCTGTAAAGATCACCAGTCTAAGAATGATAAACAAACAGAAGGAACTCATTAATTAGTCCTCCCCCCCCTATCAAAATGCAATATTGGACTTCGTTAACCTATCTGCTATTTTAAAACGACTTGGCCCAGTTACATACGATGCCTCTCTTGACCAGTCTAATTTTCCTAAAGGAAATAGGATGAATCCAAGTGGAAAGCTAGCCCGATAAAGCTTTGCTTTAACTACCAATAAAAATAATAAAGTTGTACTGTATGAGTGCAAATGAAAAGCCAAACCATTTTTCTAGGTTTTCCCCCCCCCTAACTATTCTCTCTTACATTGTCCTTTTCTTTTGAGTAGAAAAACAGTCCACTATAATAACTTTAGAGATGTTTTCATGCAAGAAACATCACAATATGAGTCCCTCTGAGACAGAGAAGCTTTTCAAGTAAAGGTAATCCAGCCATATTCCTTATAATCAGTCTCAGAGTGAAATAGATTTACCTTTGCTTAGGATCAGCAGTTGGGGAAGAGTCCATGGAACACATTGTCTTGAGAGAAGCATACAGGAAAAATGCAGTTGGTTCTCGACTTACGGACACAATTGACCCCCAAGTTTCCATTGCTAAACACGGCAGTTGTTAAGAATATGGATCCCCCCCATTGAGTTTGCTTGACAGAAGCCAGCTGGGAAGGTTAGAACTGGTGATCCCATGACCCTAGGACAATGCAACTGTCATAAATGCATGGCAAGTGTCAAGCGCCAAAATTTTGATCAGGTGACTGGGAATGCTCTAATAATCGTAAAGGTGAAAAACCATCATAAGTCACTTTTCAATGCCATTGTAACATTGAATGATCACTAAATGAATAGTTGTAAGCCAAGGAACGAGTTACAAGGGGAAAAGCAACTCGGTTGATTCTTTCCTTTCAACCAAGGAGAGGAGCAACCTAGAACTAAGGAGAAAATTCCTAACGGTTAGAGCAATCAACCAATGGAATAGCTTGCCTTCAGGAGTTGTGGGTGCTCCATTACTGGAGGCTTTCAAACAGAGACTGGACAACTATATGTCTGAAATGGTATAGGGTCTCCTGCTTGAGCAGGGGGTTGGACTAGAAGACCTCCAAGATCCCTACCAACTCTAGTATTCTATGTTCTATGATTACCTGTACTAAGTTCTTTTCCACTGCTAACCTCATCTTGGAAGGATAGGAACTGCACAGCCATTCAAGAATGTGATTTATACAAAATGTTCAATGCTTCTTACTTGACCTTCATAGTGGATAACTCAGCTGCCCAGAAAAGATCTACAAATGGGTCCAGATGTTCAATGGGTCTCAGTGGCTTATTGCTACCATTCCATTATCTGTTCCTAGATTAGCATATTCATTCAAGACCTTCACATTCCACCTTTCAGTCTTCTAAACCTTCCCTTCCATTAAACCCTTGGGGGGAAAAAAGCCAACACCAACAGCAAAATTAACATGCGTAAAATATCACTAATATATTTGTTTTCCCAAAACATATTAAAAAATATTAGAAACAAACTAAAGGAAGGACTTTTAAAAGCTGGAGTGCACAAGTGGGGCCGCCCAAAAAAAACAGTTAAAGGAAATTCTACTTCTTCCTATCAATAATATGTGGTGTCTTTGGGGTAGATGTTGAGCGAACATGGATAATTATGCTTCTCCACTTGTCTACATCTTTCAGTCTTGTGAAATGTTCAGCCTTACCATGAAAGAAATTAGAGTGCTTAGTTGCTGGTGCGAACAACTAATCAAGACTTTCCTCTGGTTTATTTAATGTGATGCACAAGCTGAGAACTCTGGCTTATTTTTCCTCCTAACAAGGAAGAATATTGTGAATAAACCACAAGCGGCAATTTTGTGGTTTGCTTAGTCGCTCCTGTTGGCAGGAAGAGAACCAATCTGGAGCCATCAAATTCCTGCTGTTTCTGCTAGCAGAAAGATCTGCCGGAATTCTGCTTTCCCTTAGTTCCTTTTATATATCTATATCTATATCTATATCTATATCTATGTACTGTATGAGTTTATATATATATATATATATATATATATATATACTGTATGGCCAGCTATAAGGGAACTTCTCCCACCCTGTATGAACTACAGCCCTGAGGAAGTTGGCAGGTTGCCAACGAAAGCTAGGTTTTCAATTTTTGTAGATTTCTTTTAATAATTTTGTAGGTTTTAACCAGTATTTGTCATGTTGGTTTTTACCATCAAATATTTTTAGAGTCTCTTCTTCTCCTGGTGTTCTTTACTTCTTGTTGTGCTATGGATCCTCCCAGGAGTCATATGTATGTTTTTTGTGTTATTTTTAGTATATGTATATGTATATAAAAGTTTTATTATTATTATTTTTAAATTACAGTCTTTAGTGCTTAATAAACAATATGTTGTCTGAGTTGAAACATTTAACATTAACTTTTTCAATATAAATCTGTTCAATACTACATAATCCAGTATTTTTTTTCCCTGATCCTCCTTTCTTCTCCATATATTTTTTTCCCATTTTCCCTTCATTACAACTTTTGGTACTGTTAATGTATACAAAGTTAGATATAAGCATCTTCATCATGTTTTACTAATATCGTACAAATAGGAATAAGATCAATTCATAAGTGAATAATGTCAATTCATTAATCGATATCCTTTTTTTTGTATTATTAAAGTTTGCTTTTTTAATCTAACAAAAACAAAACAAAACTAAACCTGATTTCCCTTAGTTCTTATGTCACTGAGGATTATCAGAACTAGACAGAGCATAAGAAGTTCTCCAGTACTGTTTCCAGCACCCTGTGGTAACCAAATTATTAAAGATCATAAGTGTTGTTCTAACTTCCTGACAGTTAGAACAATTAACCTGTGGAACTATCTGCCTCCAGAAGCGGTGAATGCTCCAACACTAGAAGTTTTTAAGAAGAGAAATGGTATAGGGTTACCTGCCTGGGCAGGAGGTTGGACTTGATGACCTCCAAGGTCCCTTCAAACATGATGATGATCATGATGATGATGTCACTTTTTTTAGTGATGGTGTAACTTGGAATGGTCACTAAATGAATTGTTATAAGTCGAGGATTACCTGTATTTTCTTAAAACAAACTCAAGTTGCCATACATAGGCCAAACAGATAATAAAAGGAAATTATTTTTCTTATGCATGTTGGAAGTTTGTCATAAGTCGAGGATTACCTGTAGATTCAATCCTTATTATTTCTGCTAGGAAATCTCTAGCCTTTATAATAAAATGTTACCTATCACTCAAGTTTGTTTTAAGAAACAAATAAATTAAAATACACATAATCTAAGAAGATGCTAATTTCAAAAACATCATCACTTTCTCTGTACAACTTATTTTCATTTTAGAGTTTAGGTTCTATTATAAAATCATATCTAATGAAACTGACTGCAAGCAATAACCACTTAATTAAAAGTGGGCTTTCTGGCTTTTTTTTTCTTAAAAAAAAAACAAGATGCAAATCACAGAAGCATAATTAAAATAATGTCAGTAATTCAGTCTAAAAAATGTTTTCCTCAAGGATTTATCTGAACACGGTTGTAAAATTGTGGCTTAGTTTAAAATTGTAATAGAGACCTACAAGTTCAGAAATAATTTTGTACCTTCAGTATTTATCTTTCTCCAAAGGCAACACCAAGGCGTAATGAAAAATTTATACTTTTAGCAGTTTCACGTTTTATAGCATATTATATGAAATTTTAATACGAAAATGGATGGATAAGTGAGATAGAATGGATGAATCAAAGTTGCTCTACACTACAGCTATCACAAATTGAGACATTTTCAGACAAGGGAAGCAGGCAAAGCTCACTTTTTTCATTTCTATTGTTGTTGCCTGAATAAACTATGCTGATTTGAAGGAATATACTGTGTTTGTATTTGTGTGTGTGTGTGTATTTTGCAAATCTGATGGATTCTAGGAAAAACAACGGTAATAACAAGTTGTTTCTGCTTGATGGGGCTTGGTATAAGCTTCCTTCTTAAACAATTTATAGGCAAATCAAGGCAAGCCGACATAATTTTTCCATTAATTTCAAAATTCCTTCTTATCTGTTAGATCTCTCTGTTCCTTCAATTCTGTTTTCCCAACTATAGAGCCCCAATGTTCATTTTTGACCAAGTATTCTAATCACCCATCAAATGTAGGCAGAGAGAGAGAGAGAGAGAGAGAGAGAGAGAGAGAGAGAGAGAGAGAGAGAGAGAGAGAGAGAGAGAGAGAGAGAGAAAAGAAGAAGAAGAAGAAGAAGAAGAAGAAGAAGAAGAAGAAGAAGAAGAAGAAGAAGAAGAAGAAGAAGATAGAGACAGACAAAGACAGAAAGAGATGAAAGCGATAGAGATGGAAAGAGAGAGAGAAGGAGAAAGATATGATAGAGACATGAGATAGATAGAGAGAGAAAGATAGAGAGAGAGATGGAGAGAGAGAGAGAGAGTTTTATATGAGAGAGAGAAAGATGATGGAAATGAGATGGAGATGATGAGGGAAATAGACAAGTAGTTCCAAAATCGGAGTTTCGCTGCTGTTTAACAGTGGAAAGAACGTCTTTTGTTCTTAGGCCTGACAGAAGCTAAACGAATTACTGTGTATCATTAAAAAAAATGAATATCATCTAACCAAACACAGGAAAAAGTTATGGAAGGATGGGAAGAAAGGGCAAAACAGATTTGAACCTTTATACGTGTACATCTTCTCAAAATGGCTATTGCTTCTAAAGTTGAATAGTGTTGTACCTTGGAAGCAAAGATATCGAGTCAGTAATATAAAATAAATTGTTCAGTGTAATGGCTCCATTGTAATAGTATCAAGCGTCAAGATCATTAAAGCACTCTAAAATCTGTTTTAGGACTCTATTAATATGCACAGGCCAGTTAGTTGGAATGTCAGTTTGCAGCCTACTGGCTGTCAGTACACCCAAGGTGTGGATTAATTAAGCAATAAAATATGCCTTGTCACCAGTTAATGCTACCAGTGAACCCAAAATGAGTATTTTATTTCAAGAAGATATAATGAAACAATCTGAACATATGGAGAACATTATGAGAGTATTATGTCTTTAGTAAAAAAAAGAAGAGGAAAATGAGGGGTGGGGTGGGAGCAACCAGTCAAAATATATAGTATTAATATTTTTTGAAAGAAAAGCATTTTATTAAGTGAGATTTATACATTCAGCGAAACCTGTATCTCTGGAAGGAGGAGGATCAAGAAATTGAGTGACCATGAAATAGCAGAAGGAGTACTGAGACAGAGGTAACGTGGTAAGGTAATGGCTTTTCAAAATGCCCTTCCAAATTTGTGGATAGAGAAATTGGATAGACACTTTTCTCTGAATTTCTCCAGAGGAAGGAAAAAAAATAGACTGTCCAGATCTTAATTGTTCCATGTGTCATTGAAGGAAAAACTGTCCTTCGAGCATCCAAAATGACCATTCCCTCGCAAGGTGTCCTTTTTATGAGGCCCCCAAATGTGCTTTGATCTCCCTAATCATCTCCAAATTTGAAGGTCACGCTGATCAATTTTATATTTATCCCTTTTTGAAAGGATGCGAACCCCACATCCACATGTCAGGTGGCCAAATACCTTCACCAAGTTATACAATTGTACAAAACTTGCAATTAGGTATGTTGTTTTATTGTCCTATTCCCCCATCCAATAAAAAATGGCTGAATTTTTGTTGGTTGTGGTTTTTTTTCTTTGAAGCCTCAATTCTCACCCAAGAAGCTTCTTGGATGAGAAGGAAAATGTTTTCAAAGAAAAAAACCAAGAAAGTCCATTTGTCTTTTGGAAAAAGCATCTTTGGGATAACCATGACTTGGATGATTGAGAATCTCCATAGATATTTATTGAATTAAACTCTCTCTCTCTCTCTCTCTCTTTTTTTTTTTTTTTTTACTGTAAAAGCTGGTCAAAGACCATAATAAAGATAGTTGATTTATTTGATTTACCGGTCAGAAATCATGGATACCTTACCCTTGGGTAAAGTTTGAGGATAGTTTATGAGGTTAATAAATCTCCTCAAATTGGTTTCCTTCACAAGTGTTGGAATTTTATCATTTGTATGACTCAATGTCAGGCTGATGGGAAATTACATAGCTTGAAATCCCAAAGGTGCTTTTTCAAAAGGCGACTGGACTTTCTTTTTCCTTGAAGACATTTTGCTTCACATCCAAGAAGCTTCTTCAGCTCTGACTCAGGGAAAGTCTTTTGAAAAAGCACCTGTGGAACAACCATGATCTGGATGACTGAGCGTCTTCATAGACACGTGGCTTAGTAATAATAATAATAATAATAATAGTAAAGTTGGAAGGGACCTTGAAGGTCATCTAGTCCAACCCCCTGCTCAGGCAGGAAACCCTATACCATTTCGGACAAATGGCTGTCCAGTCTCTTCTTAAAAACTTCCAATGTTGGAGCATTCACCGCTTCTGGAGGCAGGTGGTTCCACTGGTTAATTGTTCTAACTGTCAGGAAGTTTCTCCTTAGTTCTAGGTTGCTTCTCTCCTTGATTAGTTTCCACCCGTTGCTTCTTGTCCTGCCTTCAGGTGCTTTGGAAAATAGCTTGACTCCCTCTTCTTTGGGGCAGCCCCTGAGATATTGGAAGACTGCTATCATGTGCCCCCTCGTCCTTCTCTTCATTAAACTAGACATACCCAATTCCATCAACCGTTCCTTATATGCTTTAGCCTCCAGTCCCCTAATCATCTTTGTAATTCAACATTTCTGTAGAGATTCAGTTCAAGGCACTTAGTATATTCAGATCTTTCCACAAATCTTCTTCTAACCACGATTCTTTCTACCTCAGTTTCATCCAAGCTTCTTAGATGAAAAGCTGCCTCCCATTTTCATTTTGTACCTACAGTTTACAATCCGTTTTAACTTCTCCATATTTTACATTTCAGATATGCCTGACACTTAAAATCTGAAGGGGAAAAAAAAAAAGTCCAGCTAAGTTACTTCATTCTAAAATCCAACTCTGAGGAAAGTAACTGATTTGGGGGGAAAATGTGTTTATTTCTCATCTTAAAAAAAAAAAAAAAGTTGAATTGATCCAGGCAACAGACTTATATCTAACTTTTAAAAGATAAAGAAAAAAACCTACCACAGCTGTCTTGGCATTTCATACTGTTTTATTTATGGATCCTTTCTGCCTTAGAAGTTTAATGGAATTTTCACTGTGATTTTTATTCCTGTGTGATTTATTATACATCAAACAGGGTAAATCAATCAGTGTTGGTTTAAATACCAGTCCAGGTTGATATTACCCTATTAAAACACATCCTAATGGTTGTTAGAACCACAAATGCTTGGGCAGAGGAAGTTATAAAAGGATTGGACAGACATATATGTGATTAACATATATCATTTTGCAGGCATGTAGTACCCAATTAGTTCCGAAAAGGCATATCTAAATATTGGAAATAGAGTAGAATAGTTCAGGCTTATGAATGCTAAGGACTAGGCACAAAACAAAGATATACTATAAAAGTTAATACATCAGTGTCATTCCCAGGAGCAATGCTCTAATCTAATAACCTCTTGTGAACAAATAAGAAGGGGTACAAAACATTTTGAGTTCCAAATATTTTAAGCCTGAAAATACTCTATTTCAAGTCTGGAATAATTATTTCATGTTTAATGCAGTGTTTTTCCAGCCAGTCTAGATATTTTTTTTAAGCTTCAAATAGCTTCATTCCCTGCTCACAACTGAGGTGGTCAGAACCAATGTTTAAGATTCAAAGCATATTGCAAATCCCTGGAGAATATCTGTCTGTCTATGGGAACACAAGCCTTTTATTCATCACCAGGCACATTCTGATGAATGTCAACATTTCCCGTTGACAAAACAAAGAGGAAATATTGCATGATGACTGTATTATTACAGCACATTCAGCCACAAACACCCCTAACCATGGTTTGTTAAATGACTCACAATGGTCTGGATGCACACAACATGCTGAGTCAGATACCACTGTTTGCAAACTCCAACCTCTGTGCTAACCCAGCGCATTAAGTTACAACAACAACAACAACAACAACAATAATAAGGGACTGGAGGCTAAAACATATAAGGAACGGTTACTGGAATTGGGTATGTCTAGTTTAATGAAGAGAAGGACGAGGGGGGTCATGATAGCAGTGTTCCAATATCTCAGGGGTTGCCCCAAAGAAGAGGCAGTCAAGCTCTTCTCCAAAGTGCCTGAAGGCAGGACAAGAAGCAACGGATGGAAACTAATCAAGGAGAGAAGCAACCTAGAACTAAGGAGAAACTTCCTGACAGTTAGAACAATTAACCAGTGGAACAACCTGCCTCCAGAAGCGGTGAATGCTCCAACACTGGAAGTTTTTAAGAAGAGACTGGACAGCCATTTGTCCGAAATGGTGTAGGGTTTCCTGCCTGAGCAGGGGGTTGGACTCGATGACCTCCAAGGTCCCTTCCAACATATTATTATTATTATTATTATTATTATTATTATTATTATTATTATTATTATTATTATTATTATTAATAATAATAATAATAATAATAATAATAATAATAATAATAATAATAATAATAATAATAATAATAATATAGTATGATATAGTATGAAATATGAACTTAATTCTAGGACACTTCCTCTTTGGCTCAAAGGCCAATCCATGGGCTTGACTTGAGGGATAGAATATTAGATTAGAACAAAGAGGGTCAACGTGGTAAAAAAAATAAAACAAAATAAAACAAAAACATGGGTGATTCGGGGCTAATTATTGTCTTTCCATGGAAACCCTTTCTTGGAGTTGCCACGGGAAAATAAAAAATGGAGAGAATTTGCAATCTGTCTAGACAACTGAGATGAAGACATAAGAAGTCATTAGGAGGGTGCACGTTCTAATTCTCCTTAGGTTCAAAGTCAGCTGGGAGACTTGGGGGGCCAGCCCCTCTCGTTCAGTCCAAGAAAAGAGCTCCCAGAAACCACTCCACTCCAATCTTGCTCCAAAAATTGCAGGGAGTGGGCTGGCCGTTGCAAGGAGCCTCAGCACTGACTTGAAGACACAAAAGTTCTGCGTGCAAGTAGGAATGTCAGCAGACAGCTAGGCAGAAGAATCATGGAGGATTAAGCTAAACAAAAAAGTGAGAGAGAAAAAATAGAAAGTTAAGGAGAAGATAACAGTTGAGACAAAAAAAGAATGAATGTCTGAAATACCTTTCCAGGTTTTGGAGTGTGGGACCAAGAGTAACACATTTTTAATCCTTTGGACTCTGCCAATGAAGCAGTTCTCAATCAAGTTGATTTTTTTTTTTGCTCCGGTCTGCTCCTTATCTTTCAGGAGGGGAAAAAAAAATTGAGCATCTAGCTATTGCAACTGCAGGAATTTTCTTAACAGAAAGCTGTGGTGTTTAATTGCCACAGCCTCGTTTTCCTGTTTAGCTGAAGTAATCAGTTACACCAGTAACAATGTCACATTTCTAGCTCCAGTGAATACTGGCAATCTGGCGCATCCAGACCAGATAGGCATTACGTGAGATTACAGTTTGATCACTTCTTTCTGTTACGGCTGCGCTGAAAACACAATGCCATCGGTTTTGATCAGTAGGTTTCAATCGCTTTCTGTTTTTCATTTTTTTTTCATACTGCTATTATTTCCTTTCCATTTTCTTAGCCTATGTTGTGTGTGGCCAAAGAGATTGTATTTAGTCTTGCTTAGTATGATTCTAAAGGGGGAAGGTGAGTGTGCAGAACAGAGAGAGAGAGAGAGAAAGAAAGAAAGAAAGAAAGAAAGAAAGAAAGAAAGAAAGAAAGAAAGAAAGAAAGAAAGAAAGAAAGAAAGAAGAGGAGAGGAGAGGAGAGGAGGGAGGGAGGGAGGGGGGAGAGGGAGAGGGAGAGAGGGAGAGGGAGGGAGGGAGAGAGAGAGAGAGAGAGAGAGACAGAGACAGAGACAGAGACAGAGACAGAGACAGAGACAGAGATTTTCATTCCTTAATATAAGAATGTGTATTTCTTGATTTTTGATTGCTTAATTATTCAACACACTATATATAGCTCAGGATGAACAAGAAATCTATAATGGATTTATTTCTCTTGAAATTCTACAACGAGCCAGAGAAGACACACTGTAACACGGGGAATACCAATGAGCAGTGTGTTTTGCTATCTGTGATGGAGTGGGTCAGGAGTGGTGGGTGAGTGAGATGAAAGAGCAAGTCATCAAAAGATGCAAGATTTGCAGCGCAAAATGCAGTACAAAGAGTGCTTTGCTTAAACCAACCACCATCACGTACGTTCCTTTGCCAGGCAGAGCTGCCGAGCATGTTGGCTAGGATCAGGCTATGTTTACTCAGAACCTACCATCTCGCTACTCTGTACGTGAACAGTTGCTAGCAGACCAGATCAAATTATTAGTGTCTTTAGGATCACAAGATTCCCAAACGATGTTCTGAACGTTTTGTTTCTTAGATAATAACTATATGGTTTCTGAAGTTTCTGAAATTGAAATGAAAATATCCTGAATAGGGGAGGGATTAAGAGATCAGCAAGCAATGAAGTCATCAATAAACATTGCTAAGCTTTGGGGCTCTTAGCAAAGAAGGTAGACAGGCCAGAATATTCCTCTGGTTCCTCGCTGTGAGTCCTGGAGAACTTATCATTGCTTCAGAGAATGCGTCCCAGAGAATGTGTGAAGGTTGGGGCTGGCAGCAAACCAATTTGTACAAAAACAAGCACTCTGTCTTATAGGGACTTGTGTCTTAATCTGATCCGTCCCATTCTTTATTGCCTCCAGGTGAAAGTCCAATTAAACTGATTTATTACTACTCATGCCTATGCATAGGAATCTTGTCAACTTGCTTGCAAATAGATACGGGTCCACAGAATTCAAGGAAGGTTGAACTTAGTCCGCTTGTGGCTATGTAGGGATTCTGGGCTGATCCCTGTTTTAACTCCACTCCCAGGTTCTGTCTACAGAAATCTCCTACACAATTAGTTAGTAAGAACATCTACAGTATCCCCTGCTTGGCCCATGATGGAAAGGTACAAATGATACCTCTTCCTAAACCAATGGATGACCTGCTTTCAAAATTTCAAACAGATTTTAATTAACGCAAAGGAAAGGGTGGAGCCCTGATTAACTCCATGGTGGACTAACCAAGGACTTACAGAATTTACTTCTCCCTATTCACTGGAAATGCCCACTTCAAAGTGGTAGAACCACAGCAAAATCACAGCCACCATTTTCCAGTCCCCATGAATAAGCCAGCAGGCGATGATGCTCTAGAGTACCGAGTGCCCTTAGAGATCAAGTAAGACCAGGATGGCCATAACAGAAGTCATCCACAAGAACCATCTATATGACTACCACCCATAACCATAATCTTGACAGCAAGAAATCCAGATAATTTACTTCCTCTAGATTCCATTGCAATTGCGGCAAAGGCCTGTATAAATCTTGGAAAGCTTCTTATTCTACATTTTAGTATTATTTTAGGCGCTCCAAGAGGATGTAGTAAAGTCTCCCTCCTTTTAAATGCTCCTACATTCTTTCACATTACTCCTGTAATTTTTGTCTTGTACTTCTAGGCAAAATTATTATTATCCCAAGAAGCAATTTGCACAGATTAATTTTTGATTCTAATATTATTTCTGAAAAATAATCCTACCCCATGAAGAACGCTTAGGCTCTTTGCTGGAAATTTGAAGGACATTTACCGAAGATTGGTTTCTGCATTCAACCTAATTGTTGCTCTATTATACTTTCTGGTTACAGTAAAGAGGCAAAAACGGGGGGGGGGGGGGGGGGGGGGGGAGAAANGGGGGGGGGGGGGGGGGGGGAGAGGGAAGGAAATAACACATAGCACAGTCTAAAGTCCTAAATCGATTTGGCTTATGTATAAAAGGGTTTCATTTAGTGGGCAGAATTCAAACTGGAGCTGATTGGCATATTTATTACCATAATCATTCATAATTAAGAAACCACTGAAATTTATAAAAAGAAACATTCAGCCATTTGAGCGCACAACTCTTCTCTTCAATTATCAAGCTGATATTTCAGAGGATGATTGCCTTTAGAATTATGGAATCATAAAGTTGGATGCAACCATTGAAGCCAGCCTCCTGCTCAGGGCAAAAATCCAAATTAAAGCTGCCATAACAGATGTCTGTCTAGCTCAGGGGTAGCCAACCTTGGCTCTTTTATGACTCGTGGACTTCAACTCCCAGAATTCCTGAGCCAGCACAGCTGGCTCAGGAATTCTGGGAGTTGAAGTCCACGAGTCATAAAAGAGCCAATGTTGACTACCCCTGGTCTAGCTTCTGCTTGAACACATCCAATTCAAACCTGCAGGGGAAACTGCCTGGAGTGACATTCTGACTCCTGCCCCCAAAGGTTGCAAGTGATCAAGATGATCAATGCTTACAGTCTTGACTAGGGGCTATGTTTATGTTGGCACATCCAATAGCAAGCTGAAACTAGACCTAGGTGGTCTTTTAAAAACAGCTAGAGAAATCCATTGCAAAATTGACCTGTTAGTCAATAGTCACTGCAGTTAAAACTGGCATCAACAAAACTAGCGTCCTATCCGTTAAATGGAAACTAAAGTCTTCAGGAAATGAATGGGAAGAGATATTCTAAAAAGAAATGGGGGATATTGTCACACAGAATGTATTAGCCTTTTCAGGGAAAAACCCATCCCTTATGCACACCCACTGCAGGAGAAGGAATGTCAGATGCCGGGGGTGGAGTCAAAAGAGGAATCAGCGTGGAGTCTCTGTATTCCCACAAGTGATCTAATGTCCAGCCTCTTTTGAATTCCGTTAACACTTATTTAGCTCCAAAACAGTGTTGACTGTTAGTTGACTAAATTCCTGGGCACAGGCATGAGCAATAAATCAATTTAATTGGAACCTAACTGTGTGGCCTTGTGGCCATGACCTTTTGCACTTGACACTCACTGAATCTTCCAATGAGGTTTCTGAAACTAAATAGGAGTTTAAAACCAGAAAAGTAACAAGCAACTTCAGCAAAGGTGTCAATGGCATAAAATCAACAATATTGCATGCCAATGAAAGACAAAAGTCTGGCCACTAAGTTGCACAACAACAAAAGCTCAGAGGTCTCGCCAAGACACATAAAACACAGGAAGAGCTTCAGTCTTGGTTTATGGCTACCCTCTTGATTTTATTTTTTTAATCACCCTCTGCGGACATCCCCTGCCTTGTATGAAATCCCCCTCTTTGATAGACATATTAAAACCCATATGTTAACATCAAATTGCTCTTTAGGTTGCAAGGAGAAGGGTAATGAAACTATAAATTGTTTAATAAATAAAACCTTTCCCTGATCATCCCACCATAGTTGAAACTGACTCATTATGGGATTGGGGATAGAGTTATGCCATTGTCAGAATGAATTCGCCACTCTTTTCTTGAGATTTTGTTCCTCTTTCTTTCTTGTCTCTTTTATTATATCTATCCGGGAGAAGAGATTGGGAAAACCTCTCCAAATCCTTCTGGATCTGAATAAATGCCACCCTTCCTAGGCTCACAGAACATTAAATGATTATTTTTTTTCCACTATCGGTACTGAAGAAAATGTAAGAAGACGGCTGTATTTCTTAATGATATATTTGATTTATATTACCATATTGAGCAAGTCATACGGCAGAGATGTTGGTTTTAGCAGCTGCCTCTTTTGTTCAACCTATTCATCATTTCCAAATGAAGAATTGCAAGGAGCTGCTGGCATACTAAATCTAAAGGGACTTTCCAAGTGGGTGGGAAGTCCAGATTTACCTGAAACAAAGTTTATTTTTGTAATGCATAAGCACTCTTTTTTTCCCTAGCAGGAAATAACCGGTGTCCTGCTTAAGTCTGCTCCAGCAATGAATCTACAACAGTAAGAATAGAAAGGTCTTACAAGATCTATGCTGTGCCACGTGCTGGATTTTCCTATAAGATTTATATCCCATACCTCTTGCCCTGCCTATTTCATTTCAAGAGTTCAGCCAACCTTATGACCCAAGACAGAAATAATTATTCTGTAACAAAATACATCTTTGTAAGAGTTTCCCAAGTTAGACTTGAATTTACCAAACTCTCTCTATTTGAGCTGGGACAGTTTGTCTCCAGCATAATCCCACCACTATCAAAATTGGGGAAGGAGTAGAAACTTATTTGTATCCTTAGTCCTGACCCCCCCAACACTGGGACAATTTTTAATAAGCCCCTATTTATTTCTGATATTTATTTATTTATTGCAACCCATCCATCCATACGTATATGCATGCATACATACATATGCCTGTTCATTCATCAATTGCTGAAAGCCAGGTGGTGTCCAATAAGGAAGGAAAGGAAAGGAAAGGAAAGGAAAGGAAAGGAAAGGAAAGGAAAGGAAAGGAAAGGAAAGGAAAGGAAAAGAGGAAAGGAAAGTTCTAACTCTCAAATAGCCACTAGGGATTACTCAAATTGCTACAGCAATTTCTGTGGCCTTTATTCTACCTGAATATCAGACAGCATCTTAGACAGAAATAAATCCCAGCAATCCCTCCCTCTATGGTGTCTTTCTTTTTGCATAATTCAGTGTACCAAATCTAGTGAAGACTTTTATATGCATAACTTCTCCCTGCGCTAATGAAATTCAGGTGGGTGCATCAAGGTGTGAATACATTCCATTGTCTTTTTATGATGCCAACTGTAATGAAGAACGGGATGGAGCCATAAATCCCTGAACTCTGAACTATAAAGTGGCCTATTAATTATCACCCTTAACTTTTCTGCCAGATAAGATGTTTATGGGCTCCCTTCACCACCACATCTCTAACTTTGATGCCAATCGACTGGGCACCCATGATGCATTTATGATGAGTTCATAATTAAATTGATTTGATATCTTTGTTTGGGCGAAGAAGAGAATCCTAGATTCCGTGTTGTTTTTCACTGCTTTGTGTTGTAGCTGTGAACCACCCAGCTGTTGACAAAAACACTTCTGCTGTTTATAATGCCAGCCCTTCCTTTCCTTATGGAAATCTCTCTCTCTCTCTCTTTTCCTATAGGCAAGGTGGAAAATAGAATCAGCACAAATCACATCTGTGAATCCTCAAAGCTTCACATTTATAATGTTTTCTGCATTTACCACGGCCACTTCTGGATGACCAAAGCAGGGCAAAAGTTCACACCCAATCCACAGGGTACTTTGCTCGGAGAAGAGAACCAATTTGGAACTATTATGAGAAAATAACTTTCATTAAGCTTTCATCATTTTTTGCAGGACACACGAAAAGCCATCTTGCCTAGCTAACGTGTCAGCGTCTAAAAGTGGCACCATCCATTACTGCACTGTGGAGAAAAAGGAAGATCAAATGGGAATAAAAAAGGTCCTTTGGCAGGCCAGCCTATCAAAGAACGTGGCCATTCCAGTAAGTAGAGTTACCTATATTGGTTTGTATATCATGACAGCAAAAAATGCACATTAAGAGAGATGTTGAGGTCATACCTCAGTTTTATTCTTCTCTAAGAGCATGCACATAGTTCTTATAAATCATAACTTACTTTATACTTACAAATCACACCAAAACCAGTTAGAGAATGTATCTGTTTTTAACCATCCTGAAGTCCCTAGGATATTTAGCTATCTATATCTCACTTTCATTTGGTTAGCATTTTAAGGCAAACTTATCAACTCGTATTTTCCAAACATGAATGCATATCCAAACAGAATTATACACTAAAAGCTGCACTTTGCTGAATTTCGTAACATAGCACACATCTATATGCAAAGAAAATTGCTTATATTAGGGGGGGAAATGGCACAAAATGTATATGCTAGGAGATGCGCGTATCACAACACATTAGGGAAAAAACCTCCTGCCAGAAATGTGTTCTTTAAAGAAAAAGTTAATATAAATATATGCAAGGGGGAAAAAACCCGCACATATATTGTCAATTAGATTTAAGAGGCAAAAAAAAAAAGGTAGAAAAACTTAACAAGAGAACTGAATGGATCAAATTCAAGCCTGAAATGAAAACTGAACAATTCAGGTAATACACATTTTACTGTATACACATCTCACAAATGGATCTTAAATGGGCGCTATTTATTCTGCAACGAATTATTGCAGGCTTGTGAGTCACAGGCGGTATTAAGGGAGCATAATAAAATTCCCAATCAATTACAATGTTATCAGGTTAGTTAAGGCACTTTTTTGCAGTCATATAGACTAAAAACAAGCAAGCAAAGCAGAAGAGGAAGAGGAAGATCAAACAGAAGAGGAAGACCTGGAGACTGAGTAATTATGCAGCAGGAGTGCAAACACCCTTCTGAAATGCCAGTGTTCTTCTTTCTTTATTGTTTTAATTGTGGCAAGCTGCTTCTTTGTTAGGTCACTTTAACACCAATTAATAAGTTACTCTAGTCTAGACAAATCAATAAGGCGGTTTTCCCTTTCATGTTATCCCAGGCAGCAAAATAACTAAATAACATTAGTAAGGACCAATAATTAGCTTTTTTTTT